>NW_026970326.1:51988-186988 GCF_028390025.1 Pseudophryne corroboree | reverse complement strand
CACAACATAACATATACTACTGGTGTCGCATTCCATTCTTGTTTGGGTATAAAGGTATACTCAGCCACACGTGTCGCTGTATCATGCGCATAGCGTGTCGGCGTGTATACGCAACGTGCATACACATTGCAGGGGTTATTGTTTGCATTGAGCGGCCCGAACCATAGTATTATAAGGTATTGCATTTCCCTGAAAGTTAAACGAACTTAACAGTTGGGCGCTTGTCCGGTTCACCACATACCACGGACTTAAAGGGCCTAACAGACTTTGGTCTACCAACAAAGGGTGGAGACGCGTCTTAAGTAATTTTGTATTGTGTTTAAAACTATCTAATGTTGTTAGACCACATCTGTCCTGTATAGTCTTAGAGGTGTTGGTGCGAACCGAGGGATAACAGGGAAATTTCATGATGGCAGCTGGCACACCTGTGGCGCACATCAAAAGGCTTCTGACAGCCATACAGGAACCTGACAGAGTGGCTGTTATCAAGTGTAAAGCACACACTTACAACTAAGACCCAATTTCATTTGGTAACAGCTGAGCGGACGAAGCTGCAAAATCAGCAGCAAACACCACCACACAAAGTAATACCACACAACTGATGACATTCAACACGGTAAACATGCAACAATTAATTGAAATGCAAAATTTGTGTTCCCTACAGGAAAAGACAGTCTGGAAGGCGAAGGGATATGGTCAGGAGTCCTCACAACTCTGGAGAGATGGACAAGGTAAGCCAGTGGCCCCCAGGGCATATCTCCCAAGCCTAGCTGAAGCGGCACATGGTCTGACTCATCTGGGCAAGGAAGGTATGTGCAAATTGGTAAGAGCCTACTGGAGTGCACCAGGGTTCTCTTCTCAGGCGAGCAAGAAAGCAATGACATGTCTTACTTGCTTGAGGAAGAATATTGGTAAGACAATACAGACGGAGCCATCCCATATCCCTCCTACAGACGGACCTTTACAGGTAATACAAATTGACTTCATACAGCTACCACCCTGTCGGAATTTAAAGTATGTTTTGGTATGTACTGATGTCTTCTCGAACTGGGTAGAGGCATTCCCCGCTGCCACAAATAGTGCCGTATTCACTGCTAAGAAAATTGTACAAGAATTTGTGTGTAGATATGATATCCCTAAAATGATTGATAGCAATAGGGGTACCTGTGGCCGGAGAGACCCCCAGCCCATGTGGACAATGGCAGCCGCAGCACTGAAGGGGTTAACCCTCAGTGCCCGGTGCCATATTCAAGGACACTGGGTGCTTGGCGCCAATTTTTAATGTATGCTGGTGCTAGGCGCCATCTTTAAATGTATTGGGTGCTAGGCGCCGTGTGTTCTAATAATGTAATTTTAAATGTGTGCTGCGGTCCCGGACCTCTCTGGCGACCGCGGCAGTGAGGGAGCCCCCCGGCGCGCTGACCTGTGTGTGCACGCCGGGGGAGAAGGAATAGGTGCTGTGTGTGTGCTGAGGTCTGGGAGCTCCGCTCCCGGCACCTCAGCGCTAGGGAGAAGGGAAAGCCGCTGCAGTCGGGAGATCAGCTCCCACTGCAGCGCTCAGAGGTGCTGCCGCTGGGGGCACAGCTCCCGGCGCCTCAGCACATTGGAGGTGGCCAGCCACGGCAGCCGGGACGAACATCCCGGGCTGCTAGGTGGCAGAGGGGGTGCGCCGCACACAGGGGACCAGGCTAGCCGGCTCCCTGCGCGGTGAGGGCACCAGAGTGCGCTGCTCAGGAGGGACTGGGCTAGCCGGCTGCCCAGCGGCGGGGAGCGCCTCAGCGCTCCATAAAGACACAGAGCCCAGCGGCCTGGACGAGTGTCCCGGGCTGCCAGACTGCATAAGGGGGGTGCGCTGCAGCCCAGATCACCTCCAGCGGGCTGCGGCGAGGCCAGTGAGTGAGTGCCACACTGGGGAGACAGGGAGAACCATCTCCCTGGACCCCAGTGGCAGGCTGGAGGATGGGGGAAGCCAGCCCCATACCTCCAGCACTGAGAGAGCCCTAGCAGCCAGGCTGCAGGGGTAAGGTAGCCCAGCGCTGAGCGCTGGGTAGAATAATAACAAAAAATTGTTTTTTAAATGTATATATATATATATATATATAAATATATTGTGTTGTGAGGCACTGCAATGCCTGGGTATGTGGAGCCTGTGCAGGGCACAGGCTCAGTATATATTTAACAAAAGGGTACAGTATATTTTAAATGTATTTAAAGGTAAATTACACTTGGTTGTGTGCCCCAGGAGGGGGGAATCCATGGCTGTGCAGGCTGATGGATTCTCCCAGACCTTTTCCCCAAAAAACAGAATGCTTTCTCTTCCAGCCTCAAACTTGAAAGTGGCATTGGAAGAGAGAGGAGAAGCTCAGCTTTGAAACAAGCTGAGTGGTTTTCTGGAGATCCATGGAGATCACCCGTAGTGGCCAGGAAACCCTGACCGGGGATCTAGGCTTCCCAGCTCTGGAGCCCGAATCCAGGCCACAGACAGTGGGCTAGGTCCCGGGCAGGTTTCCGGAAGTCAGTTTAGGCAGGAAAACTTCCCCCAGCCTAGACTGAATGGCACTGGGGTGTATCCTGATCCTCCAGGATGGGACGGTCAAAGGAAAGTGACCACTCCCCACTGTCCATAGAGGACAATGGTAGCTGTGCATGTGACCAAGGCATGCACAGCCCATGGGTAAACATTGATTGGTTGTAAACCACAGGGCAGACTTACCCCCTGTGGTATTGTGTATTGGAGTAGAATAAAAGGAGGGCAGTTGCCCCATGAAAAGTGTATTATACAATTTTCTTTCTGCTGTAACATCTTGCTGTACTGTTGAGTTCTTCTCAGAACTATTTGTTGGCATTAAACATCATCTGCCTCAAGAAAATTGCGTCATCTTGTGACCTACAGGGCTATGCCAAACATAGCCCCATTCTTCGGCTGTCCAGGGAGCACCCAACATCTCCAAGTTACACCAGCTACCGGTAGAGGCCTAGTCAAGTGACTAGTGGGGATTCGTCAACACCACACAGGTGTGGTAAGGCAGCGTGTCAGCACATAGAGAGCAGATCCGTGGTTCCAAATGCCACGGCAGGTTAGGAGTTTGGTGGTGGCAGCATAAACCCACCCACGGCACAGTGGGTAGAGTCAGTAACAGGCGGTTACTGACAGTAAGCGGGGATCCCCTATGTGGCCAGGTCTTGTGTGACCTAAACATCCATTCTGTGTAATGGGGACGAGATATGAAAGCGGTGAGGGCTTTCGTACGGGACCGTCCGGTCACAGAAATTGGTGGCATAGCGGTGGGATAATCCCAGGCAGCTTTTCGGTCACTCGATTGGAGAAGCTGAGTTACTCAGGAGAGGAGTAACTGCAGCGCAGAAGAACGCACAAGATGACGGACTTCAGTGGAACGTTTAAGGGCGATCTGGAGATCGTGTGCCAGGAGAAGGGTGTGGAAATCCCTTTCAACGCATCCAGAAGCGTCATGAAGGCGGCGCTCATAAGCTTGGAGGAGTCAAGTCGGAAGTAGGTGGAAAGCACTGACGGCATCAGCATTGCAGAGGACGGCTCACCAGTGGACCTTCGTATGGAACCGGTGAGACCCACAAGCCCCGCTCCTTCTAGCAGCAGCCATGTTTCCCAGCAATCCCTAGCAGGGCCAGGATCCCAACGTCCCAGAGGGGGCAGCCCGGATACCCTAGCAGATCGGCTAGCGGAATTGGGGGAAAGGGCAACGGAGCAAGAACACATGCTTGTCATTCGGATGTGGCATGTGAGCGGGCATCACAAGCCGCGGTACCCCGGGAGCCGTTGACCACTGCTGTACATAGATCAGGACGCGTTCAGTTTGCCAAGCTTGCAGACAGTAATGAGGATATTGATGGACATTTACAAGTTTTTGAGAGGACTTGCAGACTACATGAATTACCCAAGTCGGAGTGGGTGTGACACCTTGTGCCCGCTCTGCATGGAGAGGCCTATCAAGGAGCGGCCATGGAGGACTGTGGAAATTACGACGAAGTCACAAAGGCCCTCCTCCAGCGATTCTTCATCACTCCAGAGTCTTACAGGAAGAAATTCCGGGACTTGCCCAAGAATCCTAGCAGCACCCATGAGCAGTTCGCCACCCAGCTGCGGCAGTACGTGGTGAAGTGGGTGAAGGATTCGGAAGCCACTACATGGGACGCACTGATCGACCTGATCTGCAGGGAGCAGTTCTATCGCAGGTGCACCATAGAAGTGAAGGAGTGGGTGCTAGACCGGGAGCCACCCAGCTTAAAGATGGCTGCCCAGTTAGCCGAAAAGTATGTGGCAATTCGGCCACTGGGGCAGAAGTGCACAACCAGTAGCCAGCCCCAAAGGACTGTACCACCAGGGGGACACCCCTCTGCAGCTCATTACCTCCCAAAGCAAGCATCTTCCAACCCAGGTGCTTTTGGCCAGCAACCGCCCCACAGTGCCCTTGCCAGTAATCAGAGGCCATTGGAGCCACGCCTGGACAAAAAGTGCTATGGCTGTGGGAAAATCGGACATCTGAGGATGAACTGTCCTGCATCCCAAGCACCCCAGACTCGTGCCCCAAATCCGAGTGCTGGAGCCCGGATTGCTTGCTTAACCCAGTCAGTCCGATGGAGTGTGGCGAGGAACAGGTGGACTTTGCGGAGAGAGTCACCTGCATGGCTAAGAAGCCCCCACAAAATATGTGGTGGCACCTGCAGCTGGTCCAAGTGGGGCCCCTGCAGGGTAAATGCCTCCATCACCATTGTGAGCCCCCACCTTGTCGATCCTGCTGCAGTACTGCAGGGTTGCACTGCAAAAGTTACAGTGGCCGATGGGCTAGAACGAGAAGTGCCCATGGCCAGAGTCTACCTGGACTGGGGAGCTGGACAAGAGCTAAGAGATGTTGCCGTAATGGATGACCTCCCAACTGATGTCGTCTTGGGGAGTGATCTCAGTGGAGGAATCGTTACTGCCTTTGCGAACACCATCACCCAGAGCCAAGCGGCCAGACTACAGACAACTTCCAACCTCAGCATCAGCCAACCCAGAGGAAAAGGCCACAGCAGCCAGTTCAGCACATCTGCCCAACCTGCCCTTTGCCTCTGGCGGGCCTACAATCCCTAGCAACGCAGAGGATGTCAGTTCCAGTTTTTTTAATCCTGTGGGGTTGCCCAGTGATGCTCATGTCCCTAGTGGTTTGCCAACTCCGGTGGTGAGTATGAGTGACCACCCCGACCCTACCATGACTGACCCCAACTTGACTGACCCCAACATTCCCCCTGTAGAGTGTCCAGACTTAGGAGAAAGTGAGGGCCACAGGCAGGATTTTAGGGAAGCTCAGCTCTCTGGAAGGTATGAGGTGCCAAGCTTGCCGTGGCCTTGCTGGGATGGGGGCAGGGAGTGTGACCTTGTGGAAAGGGTTACTGTACCAGATAGCCAAGGTAGAAGTTGGTAGGCCAGTGCTGGAGCAAGTTCAACTGGTGGCTCCCAGGAGCTTTTGGAAGCAACTGATGTCAGTTGCACACGAAATCCCTTTGACGGGACACCAGGGGAGGGACCGAACACTGAGGCGCCTTACACAGAACTTTTTTTTGGCCCGGAGTGTCGGATGACGTGCGGACCTACTGTAAGTCCTGTGATGTATGCCAATAGCTTGGATACCCCAGTGCTCGGGCTTCCCTGAGGTCTTTGCCAATAGTCGGGGAACCTTTCCAACTAGTGGCGGTGGACATAGTAGGTCCCCTACCTGTACCCAGTAGATCGGGGAAGAGATACATCCTCACCGTGGTGAACTATGCTATCCGGTATCCAGAGGCTATGGCTTTGTCCGCCATCACTGCGGAAAAGGTAGCGGACGCTCTGCTAGGCATATTTAGTAGAGTAGGGTTCCCCAGTGAGATCCTAACTGATCAAGGGACACAGTTCATGAGTGATCTGGTCCAGTGTCTCTGGGCGAGGTGTGGAGTGCGTCAACTCTGCAGTGCCCCCTATCATCCCCAGACTAACGGACTTTGCAAGAGATTTAATGGCACTCTGAAGCAGATGCTACGGGCATTTGTGACTTCGGAGGGGGGAGACTGGGAGCGATACCTGCCGCACCTCCTGTTTGCATATTGGTAGGTGCCCCAGGAGTCGACTGGATTCTCACCATTCGAGTTACTATATGGCCGCAGAGTCCGTGGACCTCTTGACCTGTTCCGGGAGTCTTGGGAGGGGTAGCTGACCCACCAGGATGATTCTGTGGTGGAGTATGTGTTGAAGCTCAGAGATCGGTTAGAGATTCTCATGGGGCTAGCGCAAGTGAATCTTGCGGAAGTACAGACCAAGCAAAAGACTTGGTATGACCAGGGCGGGCATGCTCGGGTCTTTGGAGTAGGGCAGAAGGTGCTGATTCTGGTGCCCACATGTCAGAACAAGCTCCAGGCTGCCTGGGCGGGACCGTACACGGTTGCAAAACACCTAAGTAACATCACCTATGTGGTGTCATTTGACTGCAATGGTATGAGGCAGCGTACCTACTATGTAAACATGCTAAAGGCATACCACGAGCGTGTGGAGTTGGTAGCCGCTGTGTGCTGCCTACCGATGGAGGAGCCAGGAAAAAATCCCATTCCTGACCTCCTCGCGGATGCCAAGGTTGAGGGTGGTATAGAGGAAGTAAGCTGGAGCAGTGAGCTTGGTAACCACAAGAGGGAGCAGCTGGAGTCAGTGCTGCAGTCCTTTGAGGCCCAGTTCAGCAGGAAGCCCGACCTGACTTCACTACGTGCCCATCATGTAGACACTGGTGAGTATAAACCGATTCGGCAACCCGCGTATCGGGTTTCACCAGAGTATCTACCAAGAGCTGCAGGAGATGTTAGCGCTAGGTGTAATCACGCGCTCCAACAGTCCCTGGGTCGCCTCCATTGTTCTGGTTCCCAAGAAGGACCGGACAACCAGGTTCTGCGTAGACTACCGCCGGTTGAACGAAGTTACCAAATCTGACGCCTATCCCCTACCCCGCATTGACGCACTGTTAGACGAGTTGGCTGGAGCGAAATACATCTCTACGTTTGACCTGAGCAAGGGGTATTGGCAGATACCAATGACTCCTGAGGCTCAGGAACAATCCACCTTCATCACCTCCTTTGGCTTGTTTGAGTTCAAAACCATGCCATTTGGGATGAAGAATGCACCAGCCACCTTCCAGAGTGTGGTCGATGACCTGCTGAAGGGGTTTAGTGATTTCGCCCAGCCCTACTTGGATGACATTGCTGTCTTCAGCCGTACCTGGGAAGATCACCTGAGGCACGTGGGGTTGGTGTTAGAGAGGATTCGGTGGGCAGGTCTGACCATCAGGGCAGACAAGTGCCAAATGGGGATGTCAGAGGTACAGTACCTGGGACATTGTGTGGGGGGAGGTAAGGTGAAGCCTGAACCAGCGAAGGTGGAGGCAATCCGAAACTGGCCCCGGCCCACAACCCAGAGACAGGTCCTGGCTTTCTTAGGGATCGCAGGGTACTTCAGACGTTTTGTCCCTGACTTTAGTTCCGTGGCCAAACCCCTGACTGATCTGACTAAGAAGAAACTCCCCAAGATAGTTGACTGGACGACCGCATGTGAGTTGGCATTCCAGTCATTGAAAACAGCTCTAGTACAAGCCCCAGTACTGATGGCGCCGGACTATAGTAAAAACTTTGTTGTACAGACTGATGCGTCACAGTACGGACTCGGGGCAGTACTGAGAGAGGAAGGGCTGGATGGACAGGAGCACCCTGTGGCCTATTTGAGCAGAAAGTTGCTACCGTGGGAGGTGGGGTATGCCCCAATTGAAAAGGAGTGTTTGGCTATTGTTTGGACTGTGAAGAAGCTTCAGCCCTATTTGTATGGCCGCCATTTTACGGTGGTAACAGACCACCATCCATTACGGTGGCTCCAGCACACCACGGGGGAAAACGGCAGACTGTTGTGGTGGAGCCTTGCTCTTCAGATTTGTGACTTTCATATTATCCACAAGCAAGGCAAGGCTCATAGCGGATGGACTGTCACATCAGGAGGAGCCTGAACCCCCAAAGAACTCCCGGTTACCCCAATAAGGACTGCGGGACCAGGGACCAAATCGTTGGGACATGGGTCCCTGGTTGACCCGCTTGAATGGGGGGGAGGGGGGAGTGAGGCCGGAGAGACCCCCCAGCCCACGTGGACAATGGCGGCGCGGCACTGAAGGGATTAATTCTCAGTGCCCGGCGCCATATTCAAGGACACTGGGCGCTTGGCGCCAATTTTAAATGTATGCTGGTGCTAGGCGCCATCTTTAAATGTATTGGGCGCTAGGCGCCGTGTCTTCTAATAATGTATTTTTAAATGTGTGCCGCGGTCCCGGACCTCTTCGGCGACCGCAGCAGTGAGGGAGCCCCTCGGTGCGCTGACCTGTGTGTGCACGCCGGGGGAGAAGGGAGAGGCACTGTGTGTGTGCGGAGGTCCGAGAGCTTTGCTCCCGGCACCTCAGCGCTAGGGAGAAGGGAGAGCCGCTGCAGCTGGGAGATCAGCTCCCACTGCAGCGCTCAGAGGTGCTGCCGCTGGATGCCGGGAGCTCTGCACGCCGGGGGAGAAGGGAGAGGCACTGTGTGTGTGCGGAGGTCCGAGAGCTTTGCTCCCGGCACCTCAGCGCTAGGGAGAAGGGAGAGCCGCTGCAGCTGGGAGATCAGCTCCCACTGCAGCGCTCAGAGGTGCTGCCGCTGGATGCCGGGAGCTCTGCTCCCAGAGCCTCAGCCCATCGGAGGTGGCCAGCCACGGCAGCCAGGATGAACATCCCGGGCTGCTAGGCAGAAGGGGGGGTGCGCCGCAGCCCGGATCACCACCGGACGCTGCGGCGAGGCCACAGAGTTCAGTGCCGCACACAGGGGACCGGGCTAGCTGGCTCCCTGCGCGGTGAGGGCACCAGAGTGCGCCACTCACGGGGGACCTGGCTAGCCGGCTCCCTAGCGGCGGGGGTGTGTGTAGGATACTGGACACTGGGGACCGGGAGCTACTGGGAACGAGTGTCCCGGGCTGCCAGGCTGCATAAGGGGGTGCGCCGCAGCCCAGATTACCTCCAGCGGGCTGCGATGAGGCCAGTGAGTGAGTGCCACACTGGGGGGACAGGGAGAGCCAGCTCCCTGGACCCCAGTGGCAGGCATTCCAGGCAGGCTGGAGGATGGGGGAAGCCAGCCCCATACCTCCAGCACTGGGAGAGCCCGAGCAGCCAGGCTGCAGGGTTAAAGTAGCCCAGCGCTGAGTACTGGGCAGAATTAAAACAAAACATTGTTTTTTAAATGTATATATATAAAATATATTGTGTTGTGAGGCACTGCAGTGCCTGGGTATGTGGAGCCTGTGCAGGGCACAGGCTCAGTATATATTTAACAAAAGGGTACAGTATATTTTAAATGTATTTAAAGGTAAATTGCACTTGGTTGTGTGTCCCAGGAGGGGGGAATCCATGTCTGTGCGGGCTGATGGATTCTCCCAGACCTTTTCCCCAAAAAATGGAATGCTTTCTCTTCCAGCCTCAAACTTGAAAGTGGCATTGGAAGATAGAGGATAAGCTCAGCTTTGAAACAATCTGAGTGGTTTTCTGGAGCTCCATAGGGATCACCCGTAGTGGCCAGGAAACCCTGACCGAGGATCTAGGCTGCCCAGCTCTGGAGCCCGAATTTAGGCCGCAGACAGTGGACTAGGTCCCGGGCAGGTTTCTGAAAGTCAATTTAGGCGGGAAAACTTCCCCCAACCTAGACTGAATGGCACTGGGGCGTATCCTGATCCTCCAGGATGGGACGGTCAAAGGAGAGCGACCACTCCCCACTGTCCATAGAGGACAATGGTAGCTGTGCATGTGACCAAGGCATGCACAGCCCATGGGTAAACATTGATTGGTTGTACACCACAGGGCGGACTTAGCCCCTGTGGTATTGTGTATTGGAGTAGGCTAAAAGGAGGGCAGTTGCCCCATGAAAAGTGTATTATACCAGTTTCATTCTGCTGTACCATCTGCTGTATTGCTGAGTTCTTTTCAGAACTATTTGTTGGCATTAAACATCATCTGCCTCAAGAAGATTGCTTCATCTTGTGACCTACAGGGCTATGCCAAACCTAGCCTCGTTCTTCGGCTGTCCAGGGAGCACCCAACGTCTCCGAGTTCCGCCTTCCGCCAGCTACCGGTAGAGGCCTAGTCAAGCGACTAGTGGGGATTTGTCAACACCACACAGGTGTGGTAAGGCAGCGTGTCAGCACATACAAAGCAGAACCGTGGTTCCAAACGCCACGGCAGGTTAGGAGTTTGGTGGTGGCAGCATAAACCCGCCCACAGCGCAGTGGGTGGAGTCAGTAACAGGCGGTTACTGATGGTAAGCAGGGATACCCTATGTGGCCAGGTCTTGTGTGACCTAAACATCCATTCTGTGTACTGGGGACGAGACGCAAAAGCGGTGAGGGCTTTCGTACGGGACCGTCTGGTCACAGTACCCATCTTACAGGTGAAGTCTTTCAGGTCATGTGCAAGCTTATGGGAATTAATAGTAAGCTACATACTTCCTACCGGCCACAGGCCAGTGCGAAGGTGGAGAGAATGAACAGCACTATTAAGAACAAGCTGAGCAAAGTGATGGCTGAAACTGGACTGTTGTGGCCGGAAGCACTGCCACTAGTGTTGTACAGCATCAGAACCACTCCCAGGTCACCGTTTAAACTATCACCCTTTGAAATTCTTTTTGGACGACAGCCCCATGTGATGATAGACCCTCAGGATGATCTGAAATGCAATAATGAAATGACTGTGCAATATTTGGTTAGGATGAGCCAGCAACTGAGAAACCAGCAAAGGAATCTGAAACTGGTGATTCCTGACCTACCAAACAGTAATTGTCATGAAATTGAACCTGGGGATTATGTGATGATTCAAAAATTTCTACGCTCAGGTTGCCTCATAGACAGGTGGGAAGGACCGTATCAAGTTTTGTTGACCAGCACGACAGCACTCACTGAAGGTTGCAGAGAGAGAGACTTGGGTCCACTCGTCCCACTTCAAGAAGGTCGCTGACCTGGAGAAAACTCCTGAGAAGGAAAAAGGTGAAGAAAACCTCATATCACTAGAGAATCTGTTCCAGGAAGGCTGAAAGGCAGGACTGTTGAACGGCACCTGAGCGTGGTGAAAAGCAAAATCAAGGACGGTTGTTTTCCATTTTTACTCTCCAAACACTCCCCCTCCCCCCCCCCCCCCCCCCTCCTCTTAATTTTTCTTCCTTTCCCTTCTTGTTTTTTTTTCCTTACCGAAATGGATCCACATCAAGAGACAGTATTCCGGATTTTTCTTGTGATTTTATTTTTGATCAGGGCGATTTGTTTTTGTGAGGGTCCCCGAGAAGTTGAGCAAGAATCTGGAATGGGTTTTGATGGAGAGAATAGATTAGTAGGACCCCAGGATCAGTCCATCACTTTGGTCAGAGCTGGTATCAGTAAGAGATCTGGTAGTCACGGAGCTCGGAGGCAATATGAAGAGTTATTGTCTGATGCAGGGCCGTTGCAAGGTCTCTGTGCACCCTAGGCAAATCTTCAGCCCAGTGCCCCCTAATCTGCAAACCCCACCACCACGACCACCACCTACTGAAGGGTAGATGCCGGTGGGCTGGGGTGAATTGCATCATTAAACATATACAGAGAAAAGAGACTAACACTAAAGTACTTTTAAAGTGATAAAGTATATATTTACTAATATATAAAGTAAAAAAACAGTTGTGACTTTGTTCACAATCTACTTTCACTTAAAAAGTGCTATAGTACAGTCTATTCCTTATATACTGTATAATACTGTATATGGGGTCTGGTGGGAATATTTAATTGGGGTTGGATACGGGATGCCACTGGTCAGAATACAGACAGCAGCATGCTGACCACTATAATACCAACATCTTGAATTAAATTAATTAACCTTACCCTTTATCCTATTCTCTCTCTGCAGCATAACCCTAACCCTCCCCAGTATGCTAACATTCAGGATGTCAGCTGTCAGGATTCCGGCGTCATATATTTATATGCTTATTTTGTTCCATCCCCTCATCTGTAAGTTCATTACAGAACCGCATACAGAGACATCCTTCAGCTTTTTGCTAGATGGATTCAGTGGCACCCTTCAGTGGCCGGCGCCCCTAGGCAGCCGCCTAAAGCTGCCTAATGGTAGAGCCGGCCCTGGTCTGATGAATACTGCATATGTAAAGTACTGCGATAACATAGTGGAAGATGGGTGCATCCAGAGATGTCAGTCAAACAATAATGTAAATATTTACGGACATCCTTTGAGTGATTATCACTCATTAGTGGGTACGGTATGAAACCAAACGGAATGCTGGGTGTGCTCACAAGTACCTCAAGGACAGAGTAAATCGGGATTAGTGCCATACCCCTTAACAGTAAATGAGGTACTCGAATTACATGGGGGGAGACCGGTGGACAGAAAAATCAATATATATAGGCCGCCTAGCTTATATCTCCACCAGTACCATGTAGATAGATCACTATTGTGTTTCAACGTAACCAATTTCCGGAAACCAGGAAATTGGGAAGTGACATGGAATAATCAGACAATGACCTTCTCACATAGAGCTGATAAGGAACCCATCAACTCTGAGCTTGTACATGGGATAATCACAAGTAGGAGGTACTTCCGATACAGGTATACACGTGGGATCAAAACCATGTGGGCTGGAAAAGTGTCACAGGGATATTGTGCGCACATCATCCAGCCAGATACTTGTATCTGACTGGTGGAAGAGCTAGGGACGGGTTTCTTCGTGAAAGTTTTTTGTGACATGATCTTGATGCATTTTGTCCCCTATGTTCTTCCAGATGACGCCTATTTCATATGTGGAAGGAAGGCGTACAAGTGGCTTACTCCGAGCTCTGAAGGGTTGTGTTATATAGGCAGAGTACTACCAGAGGTCATGACCATCGCACATGACAAAACGAAAGATATTCACTGCAACCCTCCGCTTCCTTATACTCACACCCACTACGAACACATTTTCAAGAGACACCTCATAGACAGGGGAGAGCTCGCAGCCTCTAATTTGATCCATGAATCTCCCGGGATTCAGATTCTTCTTGCATTAGATATCACCCGTACTGCCAGAGGAATTTTAAAGTATAGGTACATCCATGCGCTGGCGAACTTGATAGATAATATCACTGAGATGTATGACGACACCTTCAGGTATACGGGTAGGGAATTACAGGCCTACAAGACTGAACTGGTCCAACACAGGATGGTCTTGAATTATGTCACGGCCGTGACAGGTGGATATTGTGTTACTTTGGCGACTCAATATGGTGTAAAGTGCTGCACGTATATTACAAACAGCACTGAGGACCCAACGGAGATCATCGATCAAAAGATGGACGAGATCTTGCAGTTGAAGTGGGAGTTCAGAAGGAAACACAGTCTCACGTTAGCGGCTGTGGGTAATGAATTGATTGGATGGGCCTCATGGTTGAACCCACTCAAATGGTTCTCTGGGTTAGTAAAGTGGGCACAACGTGTGATTGCAAGTGTGGGAAAGTTTCTCCTCTGTATCCTGGGTGTCGACATAATTATCGGCCTGATATTTAAAATGTGTTTGAATTTTGACGCCGCGAAAAAGGCATAATACAAATTTGATGATTCTAACCATAGAAACAGTGTTGTGATAAGGGGTGTCAATTATTTTCATGGCCTGTTTCTTTCACCATCTCTTTGTTTTCCCCTCTACCTAGAGATCTACAACCAGAAATGACATCAGTGTACCCTGATTTATGTGTATGTACCTTTATATGTCTTACCCTCATCTCTGCAATCTTCAGTTAATAACACACATAGTCGATAAACGTTATCCACACATATTGGCATACACATACATCTCCCCGCATGTATCATCAGATAAATGTGCTCCCCATTTATTATAAAAAAAAAAAAAATTCTGAACAAGGTGAAGGCAATAAGCCCTTGACTAGAAAAAACTAGAAAATGTTTGTTTGACCATGTACAGACCCTTAATACGGGATGAGAAGGATTAAATGTATACTTCGCAGAACCTTGAAGCTTTCATAGAACTTACACGGCACGATGATACATCCCCCTCAAACATTTACTCATACATACACGCCTTTTCCTATCCCACTAGGCCATATATTTCCCACCTACAACTCTTCTTCTTGATCTAAGGTACATAATCGAATGTTATGGGGTATATGCAATTGCGGTCGAATTCCCGAAATTGTCGAATTTCGGGTCATTTTCGACCAAAAAAAAAAAATCGCCTATGCAATTCAGTGCTTTCCGACCAAAAAACGGACTTTCAAAATTCGACTTTTTGAAATTCGAATTTTTGCAAATTCGACTTTTCTGCAATGATACAAGTGCTGCAATTCGACCAAAGCATATTCAATTCAAGTTTGGAAATTCGACAGCAGTGCTTTTAGACAGCAAATTCGTCATTTTCAATCCGCCACACTTTGGAGGGTGAAAACAAATAAAAAAAATTTAAACATGTTTTTTTTTTGTGTTTTTTTTTGGGGGAATAGCAGATCTATTTATATTAGAAGGGTTTAGGTACTTTTTTTTTTTTTTTTTGGAGGCACAAATATTATTTATATATTTTTTAAAATATTTTTTATTTTATTTTTATGCTGGAACGGTAAAATCATTAAAAAAAATGGCGTGGGGTCCCCCCTCCAAAGCATAACCAGCCTCGGGCTCTTCGAGCTGGTCCTGGTTCTAAAAATGCGGGGAAACAATTGACAGGGGATCCCCCGTATTTTTAAAACCAGCACCGGGCTCTGCGCCTGGTGCTGGTGCCAAAAATACGGGGGACAAAAAGAGTAGGGGTCCCCCGTATTTTTAACACCAGCATCGGGCTCCACTAGCTGGACAGATAATGCCACAGCCGGGGGTCACTTTTATGCCGTGCCCTGCGGCCGTGGCATCAAATATCCAACTAGTCACCCCTGGCCGGGGTACCCTGGGGGAGTGGGGACCCCTTCAATCAAGGGGTCCCCACCCCAGCCACCCAAGGGCCAGGGGTGAAGCCCGAGGCTGTCCCCCCCCATCCAATGGGCTGCGGATGGGGGGGCTGATAGCCTTTTGTGATAATAAAAAGATATTGTTTTTTCCAGTAGTACTACAAGTCCCAGCAAGCCTCCCCCGCAAGCTGGTACTTGGAGAACCACAAGTACCAGCATGCGGGAGAAAAACGGGCCCGCTGGTACCTGTAGTACTACTGGGGAAAAAATACCCAAATAAAAACAGGACACACACACCGTTGACAGTAAAACTTTATTTCATACGTCGACACACACATACTTACCTATGTTCACACGCCGACATCGGTCCTCTTCTCCATGTAGAATCCACGGATACCTGAAAAGAAAAGTTCAATATACTCACCTCAGCCAAGGTCCAGAGATAAATCCACGTACTTGGCAAAAAAAGAAAACGCAAATACCCGACCACTGGACTGAAAGGGGTCCCATGCTGACACATGGGACACCTTTCCACGAATGAGACCTGTCAGTGACAGCTGTCACAGAAAGGTCTCTAAGCCAATCAGGAAGCGCAGCTTCGTTGCGCTCACCTGATTGGCTGTGCGCTGTCTGTACTGTGACAGCGCATCGCAAAGCCGCTCCATTACTTTCAATGGTGGGAACTTAGCGGCTAGCGGTGAGGTCACCCGCCGGTCAGCGGCTGACCGGCGGGTGACCCCACCGCTACCCGCAAAGTTCCCACCATTGAAAGTAATGGAGCGGCTTTGCGATGCGCTGTCACAGTACAGACAGCGCACAGCCAATCAGGTGAGCGCCACGGAAGTAGCGCTTCCTGATTGGCTGAAGGAACTTCAGTGACAGGAGTCACGTGATGTCCCGGCATTCGGGAGAAAGGGGTCTGATGTGAAAGCATTGGACCCCTTTCAGTCCGGTATGGAGCGGGTATTTGCGTTTTTTTTTTTTAACAAGTACCTGGATTTATCTCTCTGGACGTGGATTTATCTCTGGACGCTGGAAGGTGAGTATAATTTTTTCACAGGTACCCTCGGATCGTCGGAGACCGTGGCAGTCGGCGTGTCAACATAGGTAAGTATGTGTGTGTCGGTAGTGTGTAATAAAGTTTTACTATCAAGGTGTGTGTGTCCTGTTTTTATTTGGGTATTTTTTTCCCAGTAGTACTACAGGTACCAGCGGGCCCGTTTTTCTCCCGCATGCTGGTACTTCTGGTTCTCCAAGTACCAGCTTGCGGGGGAGGCTTGCTGGGACTTGTAGTACTACTGGAAAAAACAATATCTTTTTATTATCACAAAAGGCTATCAGCCCCCCCATCCGCAGCCCATTGGATGGGGGGGGGGACAGCCTCGGGCTTCACCCCTGGCCCTTGGGTGGCTGGGGGGGGGGACCCCTTGATTGAAGGGGTCCCCACTACCCCAGGGTACCACGGCCAGGGGTGACTAGTTGGATATTTGATGCCACGGCAGCAGGGCACGGCATAAAAGTGACCCCCGGCTGTGGCATTATCTGTCCAGCTAGTGGAGCCCGATGCTGGTGTTAAAAATACGGGGGACCCCTACTCTTTTTGTCCCCCGTATTTTTGGCACCAGCACCAGGCGCAGAGCCCGGTGCTGGTTTTAAAAATACGGGGGATCCCTGGCCAATTTTCCCCCGGATTTTTAGAACCAGGACCAGCTCGATGAGCCCGAGGCTGGTTATGCTTTGGAGGGGGGACCCCACGCCATTTTTTTTTCCTGGTTTTTCCCGTTTTTTACCGTTTTTTAAAATCGCGGCAAAATCCGCCAAATCGGCCGATTTTCGCCCGCGATTCTGGCGAATCCGTTTTTCATTGAATATGGTGAATTCCGGCAGGCACCTGCCGGAATTCACCTGGCGAATTGAGTCGGAAAAAAAAACGGCGAAAAATTGCCGCAATTCGCCGTGAATTGCATATACCTCTATGTATTTTGAAATATTTTCTTTGTTTTTAGTAATTTATGGCATTTATTGATTACTGCCAAAGGGTGGACTGTCTAAGTCAAAAATATTACACACACACACACACACACACACACACACACACACACACACACACTACACGTGCAAACACCACACAGAGTGGTCTCTGTGCGTGCACGTGTTCTGCCGTGCGTGCGCATACCCACATGCTGCGTACATTGGCTCACGAAGCCGTGCATATTAGGGCATGGTATGAGTAAATACGGTAGCATATGTGTATGCATAAAAGAGCCACAAAGACATATTCAATAGTAAATTCATATAATGCACAATTTACACATAGTCTCCACACACCACACCAGCAAGTTAAATTTACTTAGGAAATAGAACAATAGAGATATCCAGCTTTACAGGATATGAGGGGACAGAACTAGGTTAGGACATAGTGTTTGGTATCCAGATGTACAGTATTTCAAGGGCTACATTCCGATCGCAGTTTGCAGATTATAGCATGCTCCTGCACATAGATATGCGCAGGAATACAATATTCATAACTTACTGTAACTACAGTACTCGTGATATTCGGCGGGAACCCAGTGGAGGACCTCTGCAAGTACACCTGGATAAAGCATCACCCACCTATTCAAACCAACCTATGACCCCTCATGAACTGTAAATGACCTGCCCCTGACCTATGAAAGAAGAGCTTACAGTTCCCTTTGTATTGTGTTTTGGACCATTGTATAAAAGCAAGGCCTCCTGGCTGGTCTCAGTCTATTCTCTGAAGGTCATCTTGCTAAGACTGACTGAGGACCGGATCCGGGATTTGCAGGCGAACAAACGTATGTACTATTGGGTGTAGCTCTTCTCTGTGATAGTGCTGTATTTTCTGTGTATTTCTTTTAAAGTAAATATATTGTTGCTGCGTTGGACCACAACATAACATATACTACTGGTGTCGCATTCCATTCGTGTTTGGGTATAAAGATATACTCAGCCACATGTGTCGCTGTATCATGCGCATAGCGTGTCGGCGTGTATACGCAACGTGCATACACATTGCAGGGGTTATTGTTTGCATTCAGCGGCCCGAACCATAGTATTATAAGGTATTGCATTTCCCTGAAAGTTAAACGAACTTAACACAGTGCTTCTTATACACATAATAATGGCAACAGTATCAGTGCCACTTATACATATAATAATGGCCACGGTATCAGTGCTTCTTATACACATAATAATGGCCCTGATACCAGTGCCTCTTATACACATAATAATGGCCCCGATATCAGTGCCTCTTATACACATAATAATGGCCCCGGTATCAGTGTCGCTTATACACATAATCATGCCCACAGTAGCAGTGCCCCTCATACACATAATGCCCACGGTATTAGTGCCACTTATACATATAATAATGCCCACCGTAGCAGTGCCTCTTAAACACATAATAACCATATTAGCAGTGCCTCTTATACACATAATGCCCATGGTAGCAGTGCCATTTATACACATAATAATGCCCACAGTAGCAGTGCCTCTTATACACATAATAATGGCCCCGTATCAGTGCGCTTATTCACATAATGCCCATGGTATCAGTGCCATTTATACACTTAATAGTGCCCACGGTCGCAGTGCCTCTTATACACGTAATGCCCACGGTATCAGTGCCGCTTATACACATAATAGTGCCCACGGTCTCAGTGCCTCTTATACACATAATAATGCCCACGGTATCAGTGTCTCTTATAAACATAATGCCCATGGTATCAGTGCCTCTTATACACATAACAATGGCCCCAGTATCAGTGCTGCTTATACACATAAAGCCCACGGTATTAGTGCCATTTATACACATAATGCCCATGGTCGCAGTGCCTCTTATACACTTAATGCCCCCAGTAGCAGTGCCACTTATACACATAATGCCCATGGTATCAGTGCCCCTTATACACATAATAATGATGACAGTATCAGTGCCACTTATACACATAATGGTCACGGTATCAGTGCCACTTATACACATAATAATGCCCATGGTATCAGTGCCACTTATACACTTAATAATGGCCCCGATGTTCAGTGTCGCTTACACTAAATAATGCCCATGGTATCAGTGCCGCTTATACACATAATAATAATAATGCCCACGGTAGCAGTGCTGCTTATACACATAATAATGTCCATGGTATCAGTGCTTCTTATACACATAATAATGGCCCCAATATCAGTGTCGCTTATACACATAATCATGCCCACAGTAGCAGTGCCCCTCATACACATAATGCCCACGGTATTAGTGCCACTTATACATATAATAATGCCCACTGTAGCAGTGCCTCTTAAACACATAATAACCATGGTAGCAGTGCCTCTTATACACATAATGCCCATGGTAGCAGTGCCATTTATACACAAAATAATGCCCACAGTAGCAGTGCCTCTTATACACATAATAATGGCCCAGTATCAGTGCATTTATACACTTAATAGTGCCCACGGTCACAGTGCCTCTTATACACGTAATGCCCACGGTATCAGTGCCGCTTATACACATAATAGTACCCACGGTCGCAGTGCCTCTTATACACATAATAATGCCCACGGTATCAGTGTCTCTTATAAACATAATGCTCATGGTATCAGTGCCTCTTATACACATAATAAGGGCCCCAGTATCAGTGCTGCTTATACACATAAAGCCCATGGTATTAGTGTCATTTATACACATAATGCCCATGGTCACAGTGCCTCTTATACACTTAATGCCCCTAGTAGCAGTGCCACTTATACACATAATGCCCATGGTATCAGTGCCCCTTATACACATAATAATGACGACAGTATCAGTGCCACTTATACACATAATTACCACAGTATCAGTGCCACTTATACACATAATAATGCCCATGGTATCAGTGCCACTTATACACTTAATAATGGCCCCGATGTTCAGTGTCGCTTACACTAAATAATGCCCATGGTATCAGTGCCGCTTATACACATAATAATGTCCATGGTATCAGTGCTTCTTATACACATAATAATGGCCCCAATATCAGTGCCTCTTATATACATAAAAATGGCCACGGTATCTGTGCCACTTATACACATATCACATAATAATGCCTATGGTCGCAGTGCCTCTTATACACATAATGCCCATGGAAGCAGTGCCGCTTATGCACATAATAAAAGAATATAAAAATAGTATAATATTATAATAAAAAACTCCCTCTAAGCACTTCAGACACATACAAGGTGCACACTACAAACACACATACACACTACATATACACACACACAGAGTACACACTACACACACACCAATGCTGCATATACACACAGTACACACACAACCACATATATACACATAGTACACACACCATACCTCCCAACTGTCCTGATTTTTGCGGGACAGTCCCGATTTTTTGAGACTGTCCCGCTGTCCCACCCGTGGGTTGCAGAGTCCTGCGGTAGTGGGGGGGGGGGGGGCAGTTATGAGGCTCCTGTCACTGCTCTGCCTAGCAGAGCAGCGTTGATTAGACGCACGCGCAGGACTCACTGGCCCCGTTTTCATTGACGCGTATGTTGGGAGGTATGATACCGTACACACACAGCAATCGATGATACTCCTCAAGAAGCCATTATACAGGGTTTTCGGAAAGTCACTGCACTTATGTATATTTATTAACACACGTTTCAATATATAATACATGATGTAAACATGAATGATAATTAGAAACAATGGTGAAAGAGGCCACCATTAGCATCAAGAGACCACCATTAGCATCAAGAGACCCCCGTTACCATCAAGAGAACCATCAAGAGACCACCATTAGCATCAAAAGACCACCGTTAGCATCAAGTGACCACCGTTAGCATCAAGTGACCACCGTTAGCATCAAGTGACCACCGTTAGCATCAAGAGAACCATCAAGAGACCACCATTAGCATCAAGAGACCACCATTAGCATCAAGAGAACCATCAAGAGACCACCATTAGCATCAAGAGACCACCGTTACCATCAAGAGACCACCATTAGCATGAAGACAGGCTTGGATCCTCTATATCCTGTACATAAGTGCACAGTGACTTTCCGATCAAAATACGGGGTCTTTTCATGAAGCGGTGAAAACTGTGGAGAAGTGAAGCAGTGGAGAAGTTGCCCATAGCAACCAATCAGCTGCTCCGTATAATCTTATAATATGCAAATTAGAAATGTTACCTCAATGCTGATTGGTTGCCATGGGCAACTTCTCCACTGTTTTCACTGCTTTATGAAAAGTGCGCAGTGACTTTCCAAACACCCTGTAGAAAACCTACAGTGCCAGGCATTACGCAGCAGCGGCTCCTCGTGTATCCGGGGGGCGGAGCTTGTGAGTGACAGGCTCAGGACCCTGGTGAAGAAGAGACTTGAGGGGAGAGGCGGCCATCACACTGCCTGCATGGCTCTGTCACTGATCTCAGGAGAGCGTGCTGGAGTCAGTCTTCTGTGGGCCTATTCTCAATGGGGGGCCTGGAGCTGCAGCTCCACCTGCCCCATTGTTTATCCAGGTGTGGTTCATAGGGCCGACCACACTTAGGTCAACAGTGTCTAAATCGACCACTATTGGTCGAGAGTGATTAGGTCGACAGATGTAGACAGCTAACAACTGATACAAAGGTAATGAGCAGATACTGACCAGAGAGATGATACTGGTGGTGCAAGGCTGATGGTGAATTACCGATGATGCTGAACCGATGGTGAGACATTGATGATGAGGAATCGATGATGGAACACCGATAGTGGAAGATGCGTTGCTGGTAACGTGAGTCTATAGATGCAGACAGCTAACAACTGATACAAAGGTAATGAGCAGATACTGACCAGAGAGATGATACTGGTGGTGCAGGGCTGATGGTGAATTACCGATGATGCTGAACCGATGGTGAGACACTGATTATGAGGAATCGATGATGGAATACCGATAGTGGAAGATGCGTTGCTGGTAACGTGAGTCTATAGATGCAGACAGCTAACAACTGATACAAAGGTAATGAGCAGATACTGACCAGAGAGATGATACTGGTGGTGCAGGGCTGATGGTGAATTACCGATGATGCTGAACCGATGGTGAGACACTGATTATGAGGAATCGATGATGGAATACCGATAGTGGAAGATGCGTTGCTGGTAACGTGAGTCTATAGATGCAGACAGCTAACAACTGATACAGAGGTAATGAGCCGATACTGACCAGAGAGATGATACTGGTGGTGCAAGGCTGATGGTGAATTACCGATGATGCTGAACCGATTATGAGACACTGATGATGAGGAATCGATGATGGAACACCGATAGTGGAAGATGCGCTGCTGGTAACGTGAGTCTATAGATGCAGACAGCTAACAACTGATACAGAGGTAATGAGCCGATACTGACCAGAGAGAGATGATACTGGTGGTGCAGGACTGATGGTGCATTACCGATGATGCTGAACCGATGGTGAGACACTGATGATGAGGAATTGATGATGGAACACCGATAGTGGAAGATGCGTTGCTGGTAACGTGAGTCTATAGATGCAGACAGCTAACAACTGATACAAAGGTAATGAGCAGATACTGACCAGAGAGATGATACTGGTGGTGCAGGACTGATGGTGAATTACCGATGATGCTGAACCGATGGTGAGACATTGATGATGAGGAATCGATGATGGAACACCGATAGTGGAAGATGCGTTGCTGGTAACGTGAGTCTATAGATGCAGACAGCTAACAACTGATACAGAGGTAATGAGCCGATACTGACCAGAGAGATGATACTGGTGGTGCAGGGCTGATGGTGAATTACCGATGATGCTGAACCGATGGTGAGACATTGATGATGAGGAATCGATGATGGAACACCGATAGTGGAAGATGCGTTGCTGGTAACGTGAGTCTATAGATGCAGACAGCTAACAACTGATACAGAGGTAATGAGCCGATACTGACCAGAGAGATGATACTGGTGGTGCAGGACTGATGGTGAATTACCGATGATGCTGAACCGATGGTGAGACATTGATGATGAGGAATCGATGATGGAACACCGATAGTGGAAGATGCGCTGCTGGTAACGTGAGTCTATAGATGCAGACAGCTAACAACTGATACAGAGGAAATGAGCCGATACTGACCAGAGAGATGATACTGGTGGTGCAGGGCTGATGGTGAATTACCGATGATGCTGAACCGATGGTGAGACACTGATTATGAGGAATCGATGATGGAATACCGATAGTGGAAGATGCGTTGCTGGTAACGTGAGTCTATAGATGCAGACAGCTAACAACTGATACAGAGGTAATGAGCCGATACTGACCAGAGAGATGATACTGGTGGTGCAGGGCTGATGGTGAATTACCGATGATGCTGAACCGATGGTGAGACACTGATGATGAGGAATCGATGATGGAACACCGATAGTGGAAGATGCGTTGCTGGTAACGTGAGTCTATAGATGCAGACAGCTAACAACTGATACAGAGGTAATGAGCCGATACTGACCAGAGAGATGATACTGGTGGTGCAAGGCTGATGGTGAATTACCGATGATGCTGAACCGATGGTGAGACACTGATGATGAGAAATCGATAATGGAATACCGATAGTGGAAGATGCGTTGCTGGTAACGTGAGTCTATAGATGCAGACAGCTAACAACTGATACAAAGGTAATGAGCCGATACTGACCAGAGAGATGATACTGGTGGTGCAGGGCTGATGGTGCATTACCGATGATGCTGAACCGATGGTGAAACACTGATTATGAGGAATCGATGATGGAACACCGATAGTGGAAGATGCGTTGCTGGTAACGTGAGTCTATAGATGCAGACAGCTAACAACTGATACAAAGGTAATGAGCCGATACTGACCAGAGAGATGATACTGGTGGTGCAGGGCTGATGGTGAATTACCGATGATGCTGAACCGATGGTGAGACACTAATTATGAGGAATCGATGATGGAACACCGATAGTGGAAGATGCGTTGCTGGTAACGTGAGTTTATAGATGTAGATAGCTAACAACTGATACAGAGGTAATGAGCAGATACTGACCAGAGAGATGATACTGGTGGTGCAGGGCTGATGGTGAATTACCGATGATGCTGAACCGATGGTGAGACACTGATGATGAGGAATCGATGATGGAACACAGATAGTGGAAGGAATCACAGGAGCTGGTAACCTGGAACTGCAGAGCAGAGAGAACAACCACAGGGCCTAATTCAGACCTGATCGCAGCAGGAATTTTGTTAGCTAATGGGCAAACCCATGTACACTGCAGGTGGGGCAGATGTAACATGTGCAGAGAGAGTTAGATTTGGGTGGGTTATAATGTTTCTGTGCAGGGTAAATACTGGCTGCTTTATTCTTACACTGCAATTTAGATTTCAGTTTGAACACACTCCACCCCTATTGTGTGTTATGTCTAGGGAGGTGTGTTGTGTATATGTATATATAGTTACATGGAGGTAAACCTCATGGGACATACGTAATAGGTTCTGAGTTTGCCGGATGTGCGGGTTGGCGGTCATCTCATGGTTTTGCCTTGTAAATGATTGCCGCTTTATAAAACCTCCAAGTTCGTCCGGCAGCCCCCACCTCCGCCAAACTCGTTCCCTATTACACATGCCCGTAGTTGTGTGTCCTGTGAATGTATGTTATGTGCATGTGTTCAGTATTCAGTGTACAGCACAACAGTGTTCACATGTTATTCCAAACTACACCAGTAGTGGCCACTGCTCTGCAATGCACAGCGGAACAGCCATGGTAACAGAGCACTCCGGACAGCGGGACAGACATGACTACAGAGCCCTCCTGACAGCGGGACAGACATGACTACAGAGCCCTCCGGACAGCAGACCAGCCATGGTTACAGAGCCCTCCGGACAGCGGGACAGACATGACTACAGAGCCCTCCGGACAGCGGAACAGCCGTGGTTACAGAGCCCTCCGGACAGCGGGACAGACATGACTACAGTGCCCTCCGGACAGCGGGACAGACATGACTACAGAGCCCTCCGGACAGCGGAACAGCCGTGGTTACAGAGCCCTCCGGACAGCGGGACAGACATGACTACAGAGCCCTCCGGACAGCGAAACAGCCGTGGTTACAGAGCCCCACGGATAGCGTAACAGCCATGGTTACAGTGCCCTCCGGACAGCGGAACAGCCATGGTTACAGTGCCCTCCAGACAGCAGAACAGCCATGGTTACAGTGCCAAATAAACCGGAACAGCCATGGTTACAGAGCCGCCCGGACAGCGGAACAGCCATGGTTACAGAGTCCCCTGGACAGCGGAACAGCCATGGTTACAGAGTCCTCCGGACAGCGGGACAGACATGACTACAGTGCCCTCCGGACAGCGGGACAGACATGACTACAGAGCCCTCCGGACAGCGGAACAGCCGTGGTTACAGAGCCCTCCGGACAGCGGGACAGACATGACTACAGAGCCCTCCGGACAGCGGAACAGCCGTGGTTACAGAGCCCTCTGGATAGCGGGACAGACATGACTACAGTGCCCTCCGGACAGCGGGACAGACATGACTACAGAGCCCTCCGGACAGCGGAACAGCCGTGGTAACAGAGCCCTCCGGACAGCGGGACAGACATGACTACAGAGCCCTCCGGACAGCGGAACAGCCGTGGTTACAGAGCCCTCCGGATAGCGGGACAGACATGACTACAGAGCCCTCCGGACAGCGGGACAGACATGACTACAGAGCCCTCCGGACAGCGGAACAGCCATGGTTACAGAGCCCTCCGGACAGCGGGACAGACATGACTACAGAGCCCTCCGGACAGCGGAACAGCCGTGGTTACAGAGCCCTCCGGACAGCGGGACAGACATGACTACAGAGCCCTCCGGACAGCGGAAAAAGCCGTAGTTACAGAGCCCCCCGGACAGCGGAACAGCCATGGTTACAGGGCCCTCCGGACAGCGGAACAGCCATGGTTACAGAGCCCCCCGGACAGCGGAACAGCCAGGGGTACAGAGCCCTCCGGACAGCGGAACAGCCATGGTTACAGAGCCCTCCGGAAAGCGGAACAGCCATGGTTACAGAGTCCCCCGGACAGCGGAACAGCCATGGTTACAGAGTCCCCCAGACAGCGGAACAGCCATGGTTACAGAGCCCCCCGGACAGCGGAACAGCCGTGGTTACAGAGCCCCCCGGACAGCGGAACGGCCATGGTTACAGTGCCCTCCAGACAGCGGAACAGCCATGCTTACAGAGCCCTCCGGACAGCGGAACAGCCATGGTTACAGAGCCCCCCGGACAGCGGAACAGCCATGGTTACAGAGCCCCCCGGACAGCGGAACAGCCATGGTTACAGTGCCCTCCGGATAGAGGAACAGCCATGGTTACAGTGCCCTCCGGGCTGCCGAACAGCCATGGTTACAGAGCCCTCCAGACAGCGGAACAGCCATGGTTACAGTGCCCTCCGGACAGCGGAACAGCCATGGTTACAGAGCCCCCCGGACAGCGGAACAGCCATGGTTACAGAGCCCCCCGGACAGCGGAACAGCCATGGTTACAGAGCCCTACGAAAAGCGGAACAGCCATGGTTACAGAGCTCCCCGGACAGCGGAACATCCATGGTTACAGTGCCCTCCGGACAGCGGAACAGCCATGGTTACGGAGCCTCCTGGACAGCGGAACAGCCAGGGGTACAGAGCCCTCCGGACAGCGGAACAGCCGTGGTTACAGAGCCCCCCGGACAGCGGAACAGCCATGGTTACAGTGCCCTCCGGACAGCGGAACAGCCATGGTTACAGAGCCCCCCGGACAGCGGAACAGCCAGGGGTACAGAGCCCTCCGGACAGCGGAACAGCCAGGGGTACAGAGCCCTCCGGACAGCGGAACAGCCATGGTTACAGAGCCCTCCGGAAAGCGGAACAGCCATGGTTACAGTGCCCTACGGATAGCGGAACAGCCATGGTTACAGAGCCCCCCGGACAGCGGAACAGCCATGGTTACAGAGCCCCACGGACAGCGGAACAGCCAGGGGTACAGAGCCCTCCGGACAGCGAAACAGCCATGGTTACAGAGCCCTCCGGACAGCAGAACAGCCATGGTTACAGTGCCCTACGGACAGCGGAACAGCCATGGTTACAGAGCCCCCCGGACAGCGGAACAGCCATGGTTACAGAGCCCCCCGGACAGCGGAACAGCCATGGTTACAGAGCCCTCCGGACAGCGGAACAGCCATGGTTACAGAGCTCCCCGGACAGCGGAACATCCATGGTTACAGTGCCCTCCGGACAGCGGAACAGCCATGGTTACGGAGCCTCCCGGACAGCGGAACAGCCAGGGGTACAGAGCCCTCCGGACAGCGGAACAGCCGTGGTTACAGAGCCCCCCGGACAGCGGAACAGCCATGGTTACAGTGCCCTCCGGACAGCGGAACAGCCATGGTTACAGAGCCCTCCGGACAGCGGAACAGCCAGGGGTACAGAGCCCTCCGGACAGCGGAACAGCCATGGTTACAGAGCCCTCCGGAAAGCGGAACAGCCATGGTTACAGTGCCCTACGGATAGCGGAACAGCCATGGTTACAGAGCCCCCCGGACAGCGGAACAGCCATGGTTACAGAGCCCCACGGACAGCGGAACAGCCAGGGGTACAGAGCCCTCCGGACAGCGAAACAGCCATGGTTACAGAGCCCTCCGGACAGCAGAACAGCCATGGTTACAGTGCCCTACGGACAGCGGAACAGCCATGGTTACAGAGCCCCCCGGACAGCGGAACAGCCATGGTTACAGAGCCCCCCGGACAGCGGAACAGCCAGGGGTACAGAGCCCTCCGGACAGCGAAACAGCTATGGTTACAGAGCCCTCCGGACAGCAGAACAGCCATGGTTACAGTGCCCTCCGGACAGCGGAACAGCCATGGTTACAGAGCCCACCGGACAGCGGAACAGCCGTGGTTACAGAGCCCTCCGGACAGCGGAACAGCCGTGGTTACAGAGCCCTCCGGACAGTGGGACAGACATGACTACAGAGCCCTCCGGACAGCGGAACAGCCATGGTTACAGAGCCCTCCGGACAGCGGAACAGCCATGGTTACAGAGCCCCCCGGACAGCGGAACAGCCATGGTTACAGTGCCCTCCGGACAGCGGAACAGCCATTGTTACAGAGCCCTCTGGACAGCGGAACAGCCATGGTTACAGAGCCCCCCGGACAGCGGAACAGCCATGGTTACAAAGCCCTCCGGACAGAGGAACAGCCATGGTTACAGAGCCCCCCGGACAGCGGGACAGACATGACTACAGAGCCCTCCGGACAGCGGAACAGCCATGGTTACAGAGCCCCCCGGACAGCGGAACAGCCATGGTTACAGAGCCCCCCGGACAGCGGAACAGCCATGGTTACAGTGCCCTCCGGACAGCGGAACAGCTATTGTTACGGAGCCCTCCGGATAGCAGAACAGCCATGGTTACAGAGCCCCCCGGACAGCGGAACAGCCATGGTTACAGAGCCCCCCGGACAGCGGAACAGCCAGGGGTACAGAGCCCTCCGGACAGCCGAACAGCCATGGTTACAGAGCCCTCCGGACAGCGGAACAGCCATGGTTACAGTGCCCAATGGACAGCGGAACAGCCATAGTTACAGAGCCGCCCGGACAGCGGAACAGCCATGGTTACAGAGCCCCCCGGACAGCGGAACAGCCGTGGTTACAGAGCCCCACGGACAGCGGAACAGCCAGGGGTACAGAGCCCTCCAGACAGCGGAACAGCCATGGTTACAGAGCCCCCCGGACAGCGGGACAGCCAGGGGTACAGAGCCCTCCAGACAGCGGGACAGCAAGGGGTACAGAGCCCTCCGGACAGCGGGACAGCCGTGGTTACAGAGCCCTCCAGACAGCGGAACAGCCGTGGTTACAGTGCCCTCCGGACAGCGGAACAACCGTGGTTACTGTGCCCTCCGGACAGCGGAACAGCCGTGGTTACAGAGACCCCCGGACAGCGGAACAGCCATGGTTACAGTGCCCTCCGGACAGAGGAACAGCCATGGTTACAGAGCCCTCCGGACAGAGGAACAGCCATGGTTACAGTGCCCTCCGGACAGCGGAACAGCCATGGTTACAGAGCCCTCCGGACAGAGGAACAGCCATGGTTACAGTGCCCTCCGCACAGCGGAACAGCCATGGTTACAGAGGGAACAGCCAGGGGTACAGAGCCCTCCGGACAGCGGAACAGCCATGGTTACAGAGCCCTCCGGACAGCGGAACAGCCATGGTTACAGAGCCCTCCGGACAGCGGAACAGCCATGGTTACAGAGCCCCCCGGACAGCGGAACAGCCGTGGTTACAGAGCCCCACGGACAGCGGAACAGCCAAGGGTACAGAGCCCTCCAGACAGCGGAACAGCCATGGTTACAGAGCCCCCCGGACAGCGGAACAGCCATGGTTACAGAGCCCTCCGGACAGCGGAACAGCCATGGTTACAGAGCCCCCCCGGACAGCGGGACAGACATGACTACAGAGCCCTCCGGACAGCGGAACAGCCATGGTTACAGAGCCCTCCGGACAGCAGAACAGCCATGGTTACAGAGCCCCCCGGACAGCGGAACAGCCATGGTTACAGTGCCCTCCAGACAGCGGAACAGCCATTGTTACAGAGCCCTCCGGATAGCAGAACAGCCATGGTTACAGTGCCCTCCGGACAGCGGAACAGCCTTGGTTACAGAGCCCCCCGGACAGCGGAACAGCCATGGTTACAGAGCCCCCCGGACAGCGGAACAGCCATGGTTACAGAGCCCCCCGGACAGCGGAACAGCCATGGTTACAGTGCCCTCTGGACAGCGGAACAGCCATGGTTACAGAGCCCTCCGGAAAGCGGAACAGCCATGGTTACAGAGCCCCCCGGACAGCGGAACAGCCATGGTTACAGAGCCCCCCGGACAGCGGAACAGCCAGGGGTACAGAGCCCTCCGGACAGCGGAACAGCCATGGTTACAGAGCCCTCCGGACAGCGGAACAGCCATGGTTACAGTGCCCAATGGACAGCGGAACAGCCATGGTTACAGAACCGCCCGGACAGCGGAACAGCCATGGTTACAGAGCCCTCCGGACAGCGGAACAGCCATGGTTACAGTGCCCTCCGGACAGCGGAACAGCCAGGGGTACAGAGCCCTCCGGACAGTGGAACAGCCGTGGTTACACAGCCCCCCGGACAGCGGAACAGCCGTGGTTACAGAGCCCCCCCGGACAGCGGGACAGCCAGGGGTACAGAGCCCTCCAGACAGCGGGACAGCCAGGGGTACAGAGCCCTCCGGACAGCGGTACAGCCGTGGTTACAGAGCCCTCCGGACAGCGGAACAGCCGTGGTTATAGTGCCCTCCGGACAGCGGAACAGCCGTGGTTACAGTGCCCTCCGGACAGCGGAACAGCCATGGTTACAGAGGGAACAGCCAGGGGTACAGAGCCCTCCGGACAGCGGAACAGCCATGGTTACAGAGCCCTCCGGACAGCGGAACAGCCATGGTTACAGAGCCCTCCGGACAGCTGAACAGCCATGGTTACAGAGCCCCCCGGACAGCGGAACAGCCGTGGTTACAGAGCCCCACGGACAGCGGAACAGCCAGGGGTACAGAGCCCTCCTGACAGCGGAACAGCCATGGTTACAGAGCCCTCCGGACAGCGGAACAGCCATGTTTACAGTGCCCTCCGGACAGCGGAACAGCCATGGTTACAGAGCCCCCCGGACAGCAAGACAGTAGTTCCCAGTATAGTGCCAGTAATACTATATTTATCCTTTATGTCACCTGAGATAGTGACTCCTAGATCCCTTTCCTCCTCAGTAGTCTCCAGTATAGTGCCATTAATACTATATTTATCCTTTATGTCGCCTGAAATAGTGACTCCTAGATCCCTTTCCTCCTCAGTAGTCCCCAGTATAGTGCCATTAATACTATATTTATCCTTTATGTCACCTGAAATAGTGACTCCTAGATCCCTTTCCTCCTCAGTAGTTCCCAGTATAGTGCCATTAATATTATATTTATCCTTTATGTCACCTGAGATAGTGACTCCTAGATCCCTTTCCTCCTCAGTAGTTTCCAGTATAGTGCCATTAATACTATATTTATCCTTTCTGTTACCTGAAATAGTGACTCCTAGATCCCTTTCCTCTTCAGTAGTTTCCAGTATAGTGCCATTAATGCTATATTTATCCTTTATGTCACCTGAGATAGTGACTCCTAGATCCCTTTCCTCCTCAGTAGTTTCCAGTATAGTGCCATTATACTATATTTATTCTTTATGTCACCTGAAATAGTGACTCCTAGATCCCTTTCCTCCTCAGTAGTTTCCAGTATAGTGCCATTAATACTATATTTATCCTTTATGTCACCTGAGATAGTGACTCCTAGATCCCTTTCCTCCTCAGTAGTCCCCAGTATAGTGCCATTAATACTATATTTATCCTTTATATCACCTGAGATAGTGACTCCTAGATCCCTTTCCTCCTCAGTAGTCCCCAGTATAGTGCCATTAATACTATATTTATCCTTTATGTCACCTGAAATAGTGACTCCTAGATCCCTTTCCTCCTCAGTAGTTCCCAGTATAGTGCCATTAATATTATATTTATCCTTTATGTCACCTGAGATAGTGACTCCTAGATCCCTTTCCTCCTCAGTAGTTTCCAGTATAGTGCCATTAATACTATATTTATCCTTTCTGTTACCTGAAATAGTGACTCCTAGATCCCTTTCCTCCTCAGTAGTTTCCAGTATAGTGCCATTAATACTATATTTATCCTTTATGTCAGCTGAAATAGTGACTCCTAGATCCCTTTCCTCTTCAGTAGTTTCCAGTATAGTGCCATTAATACTATATTTATCCTTTATGTCACCTGAGATAGTGACTCCTAGATCCCTTTCCTCTTCAGTAGTTTCCAGTATAGTGCCATTAATACTATATTTATCCTTTATGTCACCTGAAATAGTGACTCCTAGATTCCTTTCCTCCACAGTAGTTTCCAGTATAGCACCATTAATACTATATTTATCCTTTATGTCACCTGAAATAGTGACTCCTAGATCCTTTCCTCTTCAGTAGTTTCCAGTATAGTGCCATTAATACTATATTTATCCTTTATGTCACCTGAAATAGTGACTCCTAGATCCCTTTCCTCCTCAGTAGTTCCCACTATAGGGCCATTCATACTATATTTATCCTTTATGTCACCTGAAATAGTGACTCATAGATCCCTTTCCTCCTCAGCAGTTCCCACTATAGGGCCATTAATACTATATTTATCCTTTATGTCACCTGAAATATGAATTCCTAGATCCCTTTCCTCCTCAGTAGTCTCCAGTATAGTGCCATTAATACTATATTTATCCTTTATGTCACCTGAGATAGTGACTCCTAGATCGCTTTCCTCCTCAGTAGTTTCCAGTATACTGCCATTAATACTATATTTATCCTTTATATCACCTGAGATAGTGACTCCTAGATCCCTTTCCTCCTCAGTAGTATCCAGTATACTGCCATTAATACTATATTTATCCTTTATGTCACCTGAGATAGTGATTCCTAGATCCCTTTCCTCCTCAGTAGTTTCCAGTATAGTGCCATTAATACTATATTTATCCTTTGTCACCTGAAATAGTGACTCCTAGATACCTTTCCTCCTCAGTAGTTTCCAGTATACTGCCATTAATACTATATTTATCCTTTTTGTCACCTGAGATAGTGACTCCTAGATCCCTTTCCTCCTCAGTATTCTCCAGTATAGTGCCATTAATACTATATTTATCCTTTATGTCACCTGAAATAGTGACTCCTAGATCCCTTTCCTCCTCTGTAGTCCCCAGTATAGTGCCATTATTACTATATTTATCCTTTATGTCACCTGAAATAGTGACTCCTAGATCCCTCTCCTCCTCAGTAGTTTCCAGTATAGTGCCATTGATACTATATTTATCCTTTGTCACCTGAAATAGTGACTCCTAGATCCCTTTCCTCCTCAGTAGTTTCCAGTATAGTGCCATTAATACTATATTTATCCTTTATGTCACCTGAAATAGTGACTCCTAGATCCCTTTCCTCCTCAGTAGTTTCCAGTATAGTGCCATTAATACTATATTTATCCTTTATGTCATCTGAAATAGTGACTCCAAGATCCCTTTCCTCCTCAGTAGTTTCCAGTATAGTGCCATTAATACTATATTTATCCTTTATGTCACCTGAAATAGTGACTCCTAGATCCCTTTCCTCCTCAGTAGTTCCCACTATAGGGCCATTAATACTATATTTATCCTTTATGTCACCTGAAATAGTGACTCCTAGATCCCGTTCCTCCTCAGTAGTTTCCAGTATAGTGCCATTAATACTATATTTATCCTTTATGTCACCTGAGATAGTGACTACTAGATCCCTTTCCTCCTCAGTAGTCTCCAGTATAGTGCCATTATACTATATTTATCCTTTATGTCACCTGAGATAGAGACTCCTAGATCCCTTTCCTCCTCAGTAGTTCCAGTATACTGCCATTAATACTATATTTATCCTTTATGTCACCTGAAATAGTGACTCCTAGATCCCTTTCCTACTCAGTAGATCCCAGTATAGTGCCATTATTACTATATTTATCCTTTATGTCACCTGAAATAGTGACTCCTAGATCCCTTTCCTCAGTAGTATCCAGTATATTGCCATTAATACTATATTTATCCTTTATGTCACCTGAGATAGTGACTCCTAGATCCCTTTCCTCCTCAGTAGTTTCCAGTATAGTGCCATTAATACTATATTTATCCTTTGTGTCACCTGAAATAGTGACTCCTAGATCCCTTTCCTCCTCAGTATTTCCCAGTATAGTGCCATTAATACTATATTTATCCTTTATGTCACCTGAGATAGTGACTCCTAGATCCCTTTCCTCCTCAGTAGTCTCCAGTATAGCGCCATTAATACTATATTTATCCTTTATGTCACCTGAGATAGTGACTCCTAGATCCCTTTCCTCCTCAGTAGTTTCTAGTATAGTGCCATTAATACTATATTTATCCTTTATGTCACCTGAAATAGTGACTACTAGATCCCTTTCCTCCTCAGTAGTTTCCAGTATAGTGCCATTAATACTATATTTATCATTTGTCACCTGAAATAGTGACTCCTAGATCCCTTTCCTACTCAGTCGTTCCCAGTATAGCGTCATTAATACTATATTTATCCTTTGTGTCACCTGAGATAGTGACTCCTAGATCCCTTTCCTCTTCAGTAGTTTCCAGTATAGCGCCATTAATACTATATTTATTCTTTGTCACCTGAAATAGTGACTCCTAGATCCCTTTCCTCCTCAGTAGTTTCCAGTATAGCGCCATTAATACTATATTTATCCTTTATGTCACCTGTAAGAGTAACTCCTAGATCCCTTTCCTCCTCAGTAGTTTCCAGTATAGTGCCATTAATACTATATTTATCCTTTATGTCACCTGAAATAGTGTCTCCTAGATCCCTTTCCTCTTCAGTAGTTTCCAGTATAGCGCCATTAATACTATATTTATTCTTTATGTCACCTGAAATAGTGACTCCTAGATCCCTTTCCTCCTCAGTAGTTTCCAGTATACTGCCATTAATACTATGGTTATCCTTTATGTCACCTGTAAGAGTGACTCCTAGATCCCTTTCCTCCTCAGTAGTTTCCAGTATAGTGCCATTAAGACTATATTTATCCTTTATGTCACCTGAAATAGTGACTCCTAGATCCCTTTCCTCCTCAGTAGTCTCCAGTATAGCGCCATTAATACTATTTTTATCCTTTATGTCACCTGAAATAGTGACTCCTAGATCCCTTTCCTCTTCAGTAGTTTCCAGTATAGCGCCATTAATACTATATTTATTCTTTATGTCACCTGAAATAGTGACTCCTAGATCCCTTTCCTCCTCAGTAGTTTCCAGTATACTGCCATTAATACTATAGTTATCCTTTATGTCACCTGAGATAGTGACTCCTAGATCCCTTTCCTCCTCAGTAGTTCCCAGTATGGCGCCATTAATACTATATTTATCCTTTATGTCACCTGAAATAGTGACTCCTAAATCTCTTTCCTCCTCAGTAGTCCCCACTATAGTGCCATTAATACTATATTTATCCTTTATGTCACCTGTAATAGTGACTCCTAGATCCCTTTCCTCCTCAGTAGTTCCCAGTATAGCGCCATTAATACTATATTTATCCTTTATGTCACCTGAAATAGTGACTCCTAGATCCCTTTCCTCCTCAGTAGTTTCCAGTATAGTGCCATTAATACTATATTTATCCTTTATGTCACCTGTAAGAGTGACTCCTAGATCCCTTTCCTCCTCAGTAGTTTCCAGTATAGTGTCATTAAGACTATATTTATCCTTTATGTCACCTGAAATAGTGACTCCTAGATCCCTTTCCTCCTCAGTAGTCTCCAGTATAGCGCCATTAATACTATATTTATCCTTTATGTCACCTGAAATAGTGACTCCTACATCCCTTTCCTCTTCAGTAGTTTCCAGTATAGCGCCATTAATACTATATTTATTCTTTATGTCACCTGAAATAGTGACTCCTAGATCCCTTTCCTCCTCAGTAGTTTCCAGTATACTGCCATTAATACTATAGTTATCCTTTATGTCACCTGTAATAGTGACTCCTAGATCCCTTTCCTCCTCAGTAGTTCCCAGTATGGCGCCATTAATACTATATTTATCCTTTATATCACCTGAGATAGTGACTCCTAGATCCCTTTCCTCCTCAGTAGTCCCCAGTATAGTGCCATTAATACTATATTTATCCTTTCTGTCACCTGAAATAGTGACTCCTAGATCTCTTTCCTCCTCAGTAGTCCCCAGTATAGTGCCATTAATACTATATTTATCCTTTATGTCACCTGAAATAGTGACTCCTAGATCTCTTTCCTCCTCAGTAGTCCCCAGTATAGTGCCATTAATACTATATTTATCCTTTATGTCACCTGTAATAGTGACTCCTAGATCCCTTTCCTCCAAAGTAGTTTCCAGTATAGTGCCATTAAGACTATATTTATCCTTTATGTCACCTGAAATAGTGACTCCTAGATCCCTTTCCTCCTCAGTAGTTTCCAGTATACTGCCATTAATACTATATTTATCCTTTGTCACCTGAGATAGTGACTCCTAGATCACTTTCCTCCTCAGTAGTTTCCAGTATAGTGCCATTAATACTATATTTATCCTTTGTCACCTGAAATAGTGACTCCTAGATCCCTTTCCTCCTCAGTAGTTTCCAGTATACTGCCATTAATACTATATTTATCCTTTGTCACCTGAGATAGTGACTCCTAGATCACTTTCCTCCTCAGTAGTTTCCAGTATAGTGCCATTAATACTATATTTATCCTTTGTCACCTGAAATAGTGACTCCTAGATCCCTTTCCTCCTCAGTAGTTTCCAGTATAGTGCCATTATTACTAAATTTATCCTTTACGTCACCTGAAATAGTGACTCCTAGATCCCTTTCCTCCTCTGTAGTTTCCAGTATACTGCCATTAATACTATATTTATCCTTTATGTCACCTGAGATAGTGATTCCTAGATCCCTTTCCACCTCAGTAGTTTCCAGTATAGTGCCATTAATACTATATTTATCCTTTATGTCACCTGAAATAGTGACTCCTAGATCCCTTTCCTCCTCAGTAGTTCCCAGTATTCTGCCATTAATACTATATTTATCCTTTATGTCACCTGAGATAGTGACTCCTAGATCCCTTTCCTCCTCAGTATTCTCCAGTATAGTGCCATTAATACTATATTTATCCTTTATGTCACCTGAAATAGTGACTCCTAGATCCCTTTCCTCCTCAGTAGTCCCCAGTATAGTGCCATTAATACTATATTTATCCTTTATGTCACCTGTAATAGTGACTCCTAGATCCCTTTCCTCCTCAGTAGTTCCCAGTATGGCGCCATTAATACTATATTTATCCTTTATATCACCTGAGATAGTGACTCCTAGATCCCTTTCCTCCTCAGTAGTCCCCAGTATAGTGCCATTAATACTATATTTATCCTTTCTGTCACCTGAAATAGTTACTCCTAGATCTCTTTCCTCCTCAGTAGTTCCCAGTATAGCACCATTAATTCTATATTTATCCTTTATGTCACCTGAAATAGTGACTCCTAAATCTCTTTCTCCTCAGTAGTCCCCAGTATAGTGCCATTAATACTATATTTATCCTTTATGTCACCTGTAATAGTGACTCCTAGATCCCTTTCCTCCAAAGTAGTTTCCAGTATAGTGCCATTAAGACTATATTTATCCTTTATGTCACCTGAAATAGTGACTCCTAGATCCCTTTCCTCCTCAGTAGTCTCCAGTATAGCGCCATTAATACTATATTTATCCTTTATATCACCTGAAATAGTGACTCCTAGATCCCTTTCCTCCTCAGTAGTTTCCAGTATAGTGCCATTAATACTATATTTATCCTTTATGTCACCTGAGATAGTGACTCCTAGATCCCTTTCCTCCTCAGTAGTTTCCAGTATACTGCCATTAATACTATATTTATCCTTTATGTCACCTGAGATAGTGACTCCTAGATCGCTTTCCTCCTCAGTAGTTTCCAGTATAGTGCCATTAATACTATATTTATCCTTTATGTCACCTGTGATAGTGACTCCTAGATCCCTTTCCTCCTCAGTAGTTTCCAGTATAGTGCCATTAATACTATATTTATCCTTTGTGTCACCTGAAATAGTGACTCCTAGATCCCTTTCCTCCTCAGTATTTCCCAGTATAGTGCCATTAATACTATATTTATCCGTTATGTCAACTGTAATAGTGACTCCTAGATCCCTTTCCTCCTCAGTAGTTCCCAATATAGAGCCATTAATACTATATTTATCCTTTATGTCACCTGAAATAGTGACTCCTAGATCCCGTTCCTCCTCAGTAGTTTCCAGTATAGTGCCATTAATACTATATTTATCCTTTATGTCACCTGAGATAGTGACTACTAGATCCCTTTCCTCCTCAGTAGTCTCCAGTATAGTGCCATTATACTATATTTATCCTTTATGTCACCTGAGATAGAGACTCCTAGATCCCTTTCCTCCTCAGTAGTTCCAGTATACTGCCATTAATACTATATTTATCCTTTATGTCACCTGAAATAGTGACTCCTAGATCCCTTTCCTACTCAGTAGATCCCAGTATAGTGCCATTATTACTATATTTATCCTTTATGTCACCTGAAATAGTGACTCCTAGATCCCTTTCCTCAGTAGTATCCAGTATATTGCCATTAATACTATATTTATCCTTTATGTCACCTGAGATAGTGACTCCTAGATCCCTTTCCTCCTCAGTAGTTTCCAGTATAGTGCCATTAATACTATATTTATCCTTTGTGTCACCTGAAATAGTGACTCCTAGATCCCTTTCCTCCTCAGTATTTCCCAGTATAGTGCCATTAATACTATATTTATCCTTTATGTCACCTGAGATAGTGACTCCTAGATCCCTTTCCTCCTCAGTAGTCTCCAGTATAGCGCCATTAATACTATATTTATCCTTTATGTCACCTGAGATAGTGACTGCTAGATCCCTTTCCTCCTCAGTAGTTTCTAGTATAGTGCCATTAATACTATATTTATCCTTTATGTCACCTGAAATAGTGACTACTAGATCCCTTTCCTCCTCAGTAGTTTCCAGTATAGTGCCATTAATACTATATTTATCATTTGTCACCTGAAATAGTGACTCCTAGATCCCTTTCCTACTCAGTCGTTCCCAGTATAGCGTCATTAATACTATATTTATCCTTTGTGTCACCTGAGATAGTGACTCCTAGATCCCTTTCCTCCTCAGTAGTTCCCAGTATAGTGCCATTAAGACTATATTTATCCTTTATGTCACCTGAAATAGTGACTCCTAGATCCCTTTCCTCCTCAGTAGTTTCCATTATAGTGCCATTAATACTATATTTATCCTTTATGTCACCTGAGATAGTGACTCCTAGATCCCTTTCCTCCTCAGTAGTTTCCAGTATAGCGCCATTAATACTATATTTATCCTTTATGTCACCTGTAAGAGTGACTCCTAGATCCCTTTCCTCCTCAGTAGTTTCCAGTATAGTGCCATTAAGACTATATTTATCCTTTATGTCACCTGAAATAGTGACTCCTAGATCCCTTTCTTCCTCAGTAGTCTCCAGTATAGCGCCATTAATACTATATTTATCCTTTATGTCACCTGAAATAGTGACTCCTAGATCCCTTTCCTCTTCAGTAGTTTCCAGTATAGCGCCATTAATACTATATTTATTCTTTATGTCACCTGAAATAGTGACTCCTAGATCCCTTTCCTCCTCAGTAGTTTCCAGTATAGCGCCATTAATACTATATTTATCCTTTATGTCACCTGTAAGAGTAACTCCTAGATCCCTTTCCTCCTCAGTAGTTTCCAGTATAGTGCCATTAATACTATATTTATCCTTTATGTCACCTGAAATAGTGTCTCCTAGATCCCTTTCCTCTTCAGTAGTTTCCAGTATAGCGCCATTAATACTATATTTATTCTTTATGTCACCTGAAATAGTGACTCCTAGATCCCTTTCCTCCTCAGTAGTTTCCAGTATACTGCCATTAATACTATAGTTATCCTTTATGTCACCTGTAAGAGTGACTCCTAGATCCCTTTCCTCCTCAGTAGTTTCCAGTATAGTGCCATTAAGACTATATTTATCCTTTATGTCACCTGAAATAGTGACTCCTAGATCCCTTTCCTCCTCAGTAGTCTCCAGTATAGCGCCATTAATACTATTTTTATCCTTTATGTCACCTGAAATAGTGACTCCTAGATATCTTTCCTCCTCAGTAGTTCCCAGTATAGCGCCATTAATTCTATATTTATCCTTTATGTCACCTGAAATAGTGACTCCTAAATCTCTTTCCTCCTCAGTAGTCCCCACTATAGTGCCATTAATACTATATTTATACTTTATGTCACCTGTAATAGTGACTCCTAGATCCCTTTCCTCCTCAGTAGTTCCCAGTATAGCGCCATTAATACTATATTTATCCTTTATGTCACCTGAAATAGTGACTCCTAGATCCCTTTCCTCCTCAGTAGTTTCCAGTATAGTGCCATTAATACTATATTTATCCTTTATGTCACCTGTAAGAGTGACTCCTAGATCCCTTTCCTCCTCAGTAGTTTCCAGTATAGTGTCATTAAGACTATATTTATCCTTTATGTCACCTGAAATAGTGACTCCTAGATCCCTTTCCTCCTCAGTAGTCTCCAGTATAGCGCTATTAATACTATATTTATCCTTTATGTCACCTGAAATAGTGACTCCTACATCCCTTTCCTCTTCAGTAGTTTCCAGTATAGCGCCATTAATACTATATTTATTCTTTATGTCACCTGAAATAGTGACTCCTAGATCCCTTTCCTCCTCAGTAGTTTCCAGTATACTGCCATTAATACTATAGTTATCCTTTATGTCACCTGTAATAGTGACTCCTAGATCCCTTTCCTCCTCAGTAGTTCCCAGTATGGCGCCATTAATACTATATTTATCCTTTATATCACCTGAGATAGTGACTCCTAGATCCCTTTCCTCCTCAGTAGTCCCCAGTATAGTGCCATTAATACTATATTTATCCTTTCTGTCACCTGAAATAGTGACTCCTAGATCTCTTTCCTCCTCAGTAGTCCCCAGTATAGTGCCATTAATACTATATTTATCCTTTATGTCACCTGTAATAGTGACTCCTAGATCCCTTTCCTCCAAAGTAGTTTCCAGTATAGTGCCATTAAGACTATATTTATCCTTTATGTCACCTGAAATAGTGACTCCTAGATCCCTTTCCTCCTCAGTAGTCTCCAGTATAGCGCCATTAATACTATATTTATCCTTTATATCACCTGAAATAGTGACTCCTAGATCCCTTTCCTCCTCAGTAGTTTCCAGTATACTGCCATTAATACTATATTTATACTTTATGTCACCTGAGATAGTGACTCCTAGATCCCTTTCCTCCTCAGTAGTTTCCAGTATACTGCCATTAATACTATATTTATCCTTTGTCACCTGAGATAGTGACTCCTAGATCGCTTTCCTCCTCAGTAGTTTCCAGTATAGTGCCATTAATACTATATTTATCCTTTGTCACCTGAAATAGTGACTCCTAGATCCCTTTCCTCCTCAGTAGTTTCCAGTATAGTGCCATTATTACTAAATTTATCCTTTACGTCACCTGAAATAGTGACTCCTAGATCCCTTTCCTCCTCTGTAGTTTCCAGTATACTGCCATTAATACTATATTTATCCTTTATGTCACCTGAGATAGTGATTCCTAGATCCCTTTCCACCTCAGTAGTTTCCAGTATAGTGCCATTAATACTATATTTATCCTTTATGTCACCTGAAATAGTGACTCCTAGATCCCTTTCCTCCTCAGTAGTTCCCAGTATACTGCCATTAATACTATATTTATCCTTTATGTCACCTGAAATAGTGACTCCTAGATCCCTTTCCTCCTCAGTAGTTCCCAGTATACTGCCATTAATACTATATTTATCCTTTATGTCACCTGAGATAGTGACTCCTAGATCCCTTTCCTCCTCAGTATTCTCCAGTATAGTGCCATTAATACTATATTTATCCTTTATGTCACCTGAAATAGTGACTCCTAGATCCCTTTCCTCCTCAGTAGTCCCCAGTATAGTGCCATTAATACTATATTTATCCTTTATGTCACCTGTAATAGTGACTCCTAGATCCCTTTCCTCCTCAGTAGTTCCCAGTATGGCGCCATTAATACTATATTTATCCTTTATATCACCTGAGATAGTGACTCCTAGATCCCTTTCCTCCTCAGTAGTCCCCAGTATAGTGCCATTAATACTATATTTATCCTTTATGTCACCTGAAATAGTGACTCCTAAATCTCTTTCTCCTCAGTAGTCCCCAGTATAGTGCCATTAATACTATATTTATCCTTTATGTCACCTGTAATAGTGACTCCTAGATCCCTTTCCTCCAAAGTAGTTTCCAGTATAGTGCCATTAAGACTATATTTATCCTTTATGTCACCTGAAATAGTGACTCCTAGATCCCTTTCCTCCTCAGTAGTCTCCAGTATAGCGCCATTAATACTATATTTATCCTTTATATCACCTGAAATGGTGACTCCTAGATCCCTTTCCTCCTCAGTAGTTTCCAGTATAGTGCCATTAATACTATATTTATCCTTTATGTCACCTGAGATAGTGACTCCTAGATCCCTTTCCTCCTCAGTAGTTTCCAGTATACTGCCATTAATACTATATTTATCCTTTATGTCACCTGAGATAGTGACTCCTAGATCGCTTTCCTCCTCAGTAGTTTCCAGTATAGTGCCATTAATACTATATTTATCCTTTATGTCACCTGAAATAGTGACTCCTAGATCCCTTTCCTCCTCAGTAGTTTCCAGTATAGTGCCATATTTACTAAATTTATCCTTTACGTCACCTGAAATAGTGACTCCTAGATCCCTTTCCTCCTCTGTAGTTTCCAGTATACTGCCATTAATACTATATTTATCCTTTATGTCACCTGAGATAGTGATTCCTAGATCCCTTTCCACCTCAGTAGTTTCCAGTATAGTGCCATTAATACTATATTTATCCTTTGTCACCTGAAATAGTGACTCCTAGATCCCTTTCCTCCTCAGTAGTTCCCAGTATACTGCCATTAATACTATATTTATCCTTTATGTCACCTGAGATAGTGACTCCTAGATCCCTTTCCTCCTCAGTATTCTCCAGTATAGTGCCATTAATACTATATTTATCCTTTATGTCACCTGAAATAGTGACTCCTAGATCCCTTTCCTCCTCAGTAGTTTCCAGTATAGTGCCATTAATACTATATTTATCCTTTGTCATCTGAAATAGTGACTCCTAGATCCCTTTCCTCCTCAGTAGTTTCCAGTATAGTGCCATTAATACTATATTTATCCTTTATGTCACCTGAGATATTGACTCCTAGATCCCTTTCCTCCTCAGTAGTACCCAGTATAGTGCCATTAATACTATATTTACCCTTTATGTCACCGGAAATAGTGACTCCTAGATCCCTTTCCTCTTCAGTATTCTCCAGTATAGTGCCATTAATACTATATTTATCCTTTATGTCACCTGAGATATTAACTCCTAGATCCCTTTCCTCCTCAGTAGTACCCAGTATAGTGCCATTAATACTATATTTACCCTTTATGTTACCGGAAATAGTAACTCCTAGATCCCTTTCCTCTTCAGTATTCTCCAGTATAGTGCCATTAATACTATATTTATCCTTTATGTCACCTGAGATAGTGACTGCTAGATCCCTTTCCTCTTCAGTATTCTCTAGTATAGTGCCATTAATACTATATTTATCCTTTGTCACCTGTGATAGTGACTCCTAGATCCCTTTCCTCCTCAGTAGTTTCCAGTATAGTGCCATTATACTATATTTATCCTTTATGTCACCTGAAATAGTGACTCCTAGATCCCTTTCCTCCTCAGTAGTTTCCAGTATAGTGCCATTAATACTATATTTATCCTTTATGTCACCTGTGATAGTGACTCCTAGATCCCTTTCCTCCTCAGTAGTTTCCAGTATAGTGCCATTAATACTATATTTATCCTTTATGTCACCTGAGATAGTGACTCCTAGATCCCTTTCCTCCTCAGTAGTACCCAGTATAGCGCCATTAATTCTATATTTATCCTTTATGTCACCTGAAATAGTGACTCCTAAATCTCTTTCCTCCTCAGTAGTCCCCAGTATAGTGCCATTAATACTATATTTATCCTTTATGTCACCTGTGATAGTGACTCATAGATCCCTTTCCTTCTCAGTAGTTCCCAGTATAGTGCCATTAATACTATATTTTTCCTTTATATCACCTGAAATAGTGACTCCTAGATCCCTTTCCTCCTCAGTATTTCCCAGTATAATGCCATTAATACTATATTTATCTGTTATGTCACCTGTAATAGTGACTCCTAGATTCCTTTCCTCCTCAGTAGTTCCCAATATAGAGCCATTAATACTATATTTATCCTTTATGTCACCTGAAATAGTGACTCCTAGATCCCGTTCCTCCTCTGTAGTTTCCAGTATAGTGCCATTAATACTATATTTATCCTTTATGTCACCTGAATTAGTGACTCCTAGATCCCGTTCCTCCTCAGTAGTTTCCAGTATAGTGCCATTAATACTATATTTATCCTTTATGTCACCTGAGATAGTGACTCCTAGATCCCTTTCCTCCTCAGTAGTTTCCCATATAGCGCCATTAATACTATATTTATCCTTTATGTCACCTGTAAGAGTGATTCCTAGATCCCTTTCCTCCTCAGTAGTTTCCAGTATAGTGCCATTAAGACTATATTTATCCTTTATGTCACCTGAAATAGTGACTCCTAGATCCCTTTCCTCCTCAGTAGTCTCCAGTATAGCGCCATTAATACTATATTTATCCTTTATGTCACCTGAAATAGTGACTCCTAGATCCCTTTCCTCTTCAGTAGTTTCCAGTATAGTGCCATTAATACTATATTTATTCTTTATGTCACCTGAAATAGTGACTCCTAGATCCCTTTCCTCCTCAGTAGTTTCCAGTATAGCGCCATTAATACTATATTTATCCTTTATGTCACCTGTAAGAGTGACTCCTAGATCCCTTTCCTCCTCAGTAGTTTCCAGTATAGTGCCATTAATACTATATTTATCCTTTGTCATCTGAAATAGTGACTCCTAGATCCCTTTCCTCCTCAGCAGTTCCCAGTATAGTGCCATTAAGACTATATTTATCCTTTGTCACCTGAAATAGTGACTCCTAGATCCCTTTCCTCCTCAGTAGTTTCCAGTATAGCGCCATTAATACTATATTTATTCTTTATGTCACCTGAAATAGTGACTCCTAGATCCCTTTCCACTTCAGTAGTTTCCAGTATAGCGCCATTAATACTATATTTATTCTTTATGTCACCTGAAATAGTGACTCCTAGATCCCTTTCCTCCTCAGTAGTTTCCAGTATACTGCCATTAATACTATAGTTATCCTTTATGTCACCTGAAATAGTGACTCCTAGATCCCTTTCCTCCTCAGTATTTCCCAGTATAGTGCCATTAATACTATATTTATCCTTTATGTCACCTGAGATAGTGACTCCTAGATCCCTTTCCTCCTCAGTAGTCTCCAGTATAGCGCCATTAATACTATATTTATCCTTTATGTCACCTGAGATAGTGACTCCTAGATCCCTTTCCTCCTCAGTAGTTTCCAGTATAGTGCCATTAATACTATATTTATCCTTTATGTCACCTGAAATAGTGACTACTAGATCCCTTTCCTCCTCAGTAGTTTCCAGTATAGTGCCATTAATACTATATTTATCATTTGTCACCTGAAATAGTGACTCCTAGATCCCTTTCCTACTCAGTCGTTCCCAGTATAGCGTCATTAATACTATATTTATCCTTTGTGTCACCTGAGATAGTGACTCCTAGATTCCTTTCCTCCTCAGTAGTTCCCAGTATAGTGGCATTAAGACTATATTTATCCTTTATGTCACCTGAAATAGTGACTCCTAGATCCCTTTCCTCCTCAGTAGTTTCCAGTATAGTGCCATTAATACTATATTTATCCTTTATGTCACCTGAGATAGTGACTCCTAGATCCCTTTCCTCCAAAGTAGTTTCCAGTATAGTGCCATTAAGACTATATTTATCCTTTATGACACCTGAAATAGTGACTCCTAGATCCCTTTCCTCCTCAGTAGTCTCCAGTATAGCGCCATTAATACTATATTTATCCTTTATATCACCTGAAATAGTGACTCCTAGATCCCTTTCCTCCTCAGTAGTTTCCAGTATACTGCCATTAATACTATATTTATCCTATATGTCACCTGAGATAGTGACTCCTAGATCCCTTTCCTCCTCAGTAGTTTCCAGTATACTGCCATTAATACTATATTTATCCTTTATGTCACCTGAAATAGTGACTCCTAGATCCCGTTCCTCCTCAGTAGTTTCCAGTATAGTGCCATTAATACTATATTTATCCTTTATGTCACCTGAGATAGTGACTACTAGATCCCTTTCCTCCTCAGTAGTCTCCAGTATAGTGCCATTATACTATATTTATCCTTTATGTCACCTGAGATAGAGACTCCTAGATCCCTTTCCTCCTCAGTAGTTCCAGTATAGTGCCATTATTACTATATTTATCCTTTATGTCACCTGAAATAGTGACTCCTAGATCCCTTTCCTCAGTAGTATCCAGTATATTGCCATTAATACTATATTTATCCTTTATGTCACCTGAGATAGTGACTCCTAGATCCCTTTCCTCCTCAGTAGTTTCCAGTATAGTGCCATTAATACTATATTTATCCTTTATGTCACCTGAGATAGTGACTCCTAGATCCCTTTCCTCAGTAGTTTCCAGTATAGTGCCATTAATACTATATTTATCCTTTGTGTCACCTGAAATAGTGACTCCTAGATCCCTTTTCTCCTCCGTATTTCCCAGTATAGTGCCATTAATACTATATTTATCCGTTATGTCAACTGTAATAGTGACTCCTAGATCCCTTTCCTCCTCAGTAGTTCCCAATATAGTGCCATTAATACTATATTTATCCTTTATGTCACCTGAAATAGTGACTCCTAGATCCCGTTCCTCCTCAGTAGTTTCCAGTATAGCGCCATTACTACTATATTTATCCTTTATGTCACCTGAAATAGTGACTCCTAGATCCCGTTCCTCCTCAGTAGTTTCCAGTATAGTGCCATTAATACTATATTTATCCTTTATTTCACCTGAGATAGTGACTACTAGATCCCTTTCCTCCTCAGTAGTCTCCAGTATAGTGCCATTATACTATATTTATCCTTTATGTCACCTGAGATAGAGACTCCTAGATCCCTTTCCTCCTCAGTAGTTCCAGTATACTGCCAATAATACTATATTTATCCTTTATGTCACCTGAAATAGTGACTCCTAGATCCCTTTCCTACTCAGTAGATCCCAGTATAGTGCCATTATTACTATATTTATCCTTTATGTCACCTGAAATAGTGACTCCTAGATCCCTTTCCTCAGTAGTATCCAGTATATTGCCATTAATACTATATGTATCCTTTATGTCACCTGAGATAGTGACTCCTAGATCCCTTTCCTCCTCAGTAGTTTCCAGTATAGTGCCATTAATACTATATTTATCCTTTGTGTCACCTGAAATAGTGACTCCTAGATCCCTTTCCTCCTCAGTATTTCCCAGTATAGTGCCATTAATACTATATTTATCCTTTATGTCACCTGAGATAGTGACTCCTAGATCCCTTTCCTCCTCAGTAGTCTCCAGTATAGCGCCATTAATACTATATTTATCCTTTATGTCACCTGAGATAGTGACTCCTAGATCCCTTTCCTCCTCAGTAGTTTCCAGTATAGTGCCATTAATACTATATTTATCCTTTATGTCACCTTAAATAGTGACTACTAGATCCCTTTCCTCCTCAGTAGTTTCCAGTATAGTGCCATTAATACTATATTTATCATTTGTCACCTGAAATAGTGACTCCTAGATCCCTTTCCTCCTCAGTAGTTTCCAGTATAGTGCCATTAATACTATATTTATCATTTGTCACCTGAAATAGTGACTCCTAGATCCCTTTCCTCCTCAGTAGTTTCCAGTATAGCGCCATTAATACTATATTTATCCTTTATGTCACCTGTAAGAGTGACTCCTAGATTCCTTTCCTCCTCAGTAGTTTCCAGTATAGTGCCATTAAGACTATATTTATCCTTTATGTCACCTGAAATAGTGACTCCTAGATCCCTTTCCTCCTCAGTAGTCTCCAGTATAGCGCCATTAATACTATATTTATCCTTTATGTCACCTGAAATAGTGACTCCTAGATCCCTTTCCTCTTCAGTAGTTTCCAGTATAGCGCCATTAATACTATATTTATTCTTTGTCACCTGAAATAGTGACTCCTAGATCCCTTTCCTCCTCAGTAGTTTCCAGTATAGCGCCATTAATACTATATTTATCCTTTATGTCACCTGTAAGAGTAACTCCTAGATCCCTTTCCTCCTCAGTTGTTTCCAGTATAGTGCCATTAAGACTATATTTATCCTTTATGTCACCTGAAATAGTGACTCCTAGATCCCTTTCCTCCTCAGTAGTTTCCAGTATACTGCCATTAATACTATAGTTATCCTTTATGTCACCTGTAATAGTGACTCCTAGATCCCTTTCCTCCTCAGTAGTTCCCAGTATGGCGCCATTAATACTATATTTATCCTTTATATCACCTGAGATAGTGACTCCTAGATCCCTTTCCTCCTCAGTAGTCCCCAGTATAGTGCCATTAATACTATATTTATCCTTTATGTCACCTGAAATAGTGACTCCTAGATCCCTTTCCTCTTCAGTATTCTCCAGTATAGTGCCATTAATACTATATTTATCCTTTATGTCACCTGAGATATTAACTCCTAGATCCCTTTCCTCCTCAGTAGTACCCAGTATAGTGCCATTAATACTATATTTATCCTTTATATCACCTGAGATAGTGACTCCTAGATCCCTTTCCTCCTCAGTAGTTCCCAGTATAGCGCCATTAATACTATATTTATCCTTTATGTCACCTGAAATAGTGACTCCTAGATCCCTTTCCTCCTCAGTAGTTTCCAGTATAGTGCCATTAATACTATATTTATCCTTTATGTCACCTGTAAGAGTGACTCCTAGATCCCTTTCCTCCTCAGTAGTTTCCAGTATAGTGCCATTAAGACTATATTTATCCTTTATGTCACCTGAAATAGTGACTCCTAGATCACTTTCCTCCTCAGTAGTCTCCAGTATAGCGCCATTAATACTATATTTATCCTTTATGTCACCTGAAATAGTGACTCCTACATCCCTTTCCTCTTCAGTAGTTTCCAGTATAGCGCCATTAATACTATATTTATTCTTTATGTCACCTGAAATAGTGACTCCTAGATCCCTTTCCTCCTCAGTAGTTTCCAGTATACTGCCATTAATACTATAGTTATCCTTTATGTCACCTGTAATAGTGACTCCTAGATCCCTTTCCTCCTCAGTAGCTCCCAGTATGGCGCCATTAATACTATATTTATCCTTTATATCACCTGAGATAGTGACTCCTAGATCCCTTTCCTCCTCAGTAGTCCCCAGTATAGTGCCATTAATACTATATTTATCCTTTATGTCACCTGAAATAGTGACTCCTAGATCTCTTTCCTCCTCAGTAGTTCCCAGTATAGCGCCATTAATTCTATATTTATCCTTTATGTCACCTGAAATAGTGACTCCTAAATCTCTTTCCTCCTCAGTAGTCCCCAGTATAGTGCCATTAATACTATATTTATCCTTTATGTCACCTGTAATAGTGACTCCTAGATCCCTTTCCTCCAAAGTAGTTTCCAGTATAGTGCCATTAAGACTATATTTATCCTTTATGTCACCTGAAATAGTGACTCCTAGATCCCTTTCCTCCTCAGTAGTCTCCAGTATAGCGCCATTAATACTATATTTATCCTTTATGTCACCTGAGATAGTGACTCCTAGATCGCTTTCCTCCTCAGTAGTTTCCAGTATAGTGCCATTAATACTATATTTATCCTTTATGTCACCTGAAATAGTGACTCCTATATCCCTTTCCTCCTCAGTAGTTTCCAGTATAGTGCCATTATTACTAAATTTATCCTTTACGTCACCTGAAATAGTGACTCCTAGATCCCTTTCCTCCTCAGTAGTTTCCAGTATACTGCTATTAATACTATATTTATCCTTTATGTCACCTGAGATAGTGATTCCTAGATCCCTTTCCACCTCAGTAGTTTCCAGTATAGTGCCATTAATACTATATTTATCCTTTATGTCACCTGAAATAGTGACTCCTAGATCCCTTTCCTCCTTAGTAGTTCCCAGTATACTGCTATTAATACTATATTTATCCTTTATGTCACCTGAGATAGTGACTCCTAGATCCCTTTCCTCCTCAGTATTCTCCAGTATAGTGCCAATAATACTATATTTATCCTTTATGTCACCTGAAATAGTGACTCCTAGATCCCTTTCCTCCTCAGTAGTTTCCAGTATAGTGCCATTAATACTATATTTATCCTTTGTGTCATCTGAAATAGTGACTCCTAGATCCCTTTCCTCCTCAGTAGTTTCCAGTATAGTGCCATTAATACTATATTTATCCTTTATGTCACCTGAGATATTGACTCCTAGATCCCTTTCCTCCTCAGTAGTACCCAGTATAGTGCTATTAATACTATATTTACCCTTTATGTCACCGGAAATAGTGACTCCTAGATCCCTTTCCTCTTCAGTATTCTCCAGTATAGTGCCATTAATACTATATTTATCCTTTATGTCACCTGAGATATTAACTCCTAGATCCCTTTCCTCCTCAGTAGTATCCAGTATAGTGCCATTAATACTATATTTACCCTTTATGTTACCGGAAATAGTAGCTCCTAGATCCCTTTCCTCTTCAGTATTCTCCAGTATAGTGCCATTAATACTATATTTATCCTTTATGTCACCTGAGATAGTGACTGCTAGATCCCTTTCCTCTTCAGTATTCTCTAGTATAGTGCCATTAATACTATATTTATCCTTTATGTCACCTGTGATAGTGACTCCTAGATCCCTTTCCTCCTCAGTAGTTTCCAGTATAGTGCCATTATACTATATTTATCCTTTATGTCACCTGAAATAGTGACTCCTAGATCCCTTTCCTACTCAGTAGATCCCAGTATAGTGCCATTATTACTATATTTATCCTTTATGTCACCTGAAATAGTGACTCCTAGATCCCTTTCCTCAGTAGTATCCAGTATATTGCCATTAATACTATATGTATCCTTTATGTCACCTGAGATAGTGACTCCTAGATCCCTTTCCTCCTCAGTAGTTTCCAGTATAGTGCCATTAATACTATATTTATCCTTTGTGTCACCTGAAATAGTGACTCCTAGATCCCTTTCCTCCTCAGTATTTCCCAGTATAGTGCCATTAATACTATATTTATCCTTTATGTCACCTGAGATAGTGACTCCTAGATCCCTTTCCTCCTCAGTAGTCTCCAGTATAGCGCCATTAATACTATATTTATCCTTTATGTCACCTGAGATAGTGACTCCTAGATCCCTTTCCTCCTCAGTAGTTTCCAGTATAGTGCCATTAATACTATATTTATCCTTTATGTCACCTTAAATAGTGACTACTAGATCCCTTTCCTCCTCAGTAGTTTCCAGTATAGTGCCATTAATACTATATTTATCATTTGTCACCTGAAATAGTGACTCCTAGATCCCTTTCCTCCTCAGTAGTTTCCAGTATAGTGCCATTAATACTATATTTATCATTTGTCACCTGAAATAGTGACTCCTAGATCCCTTTCCTCCTCAGTAGTTTCCAGTATAGTGCCATTAATACTATATTTATCCTTTATGTCACCTGAGATAGTGACTCCTAGATCCCTTTCCTCCTCAGTAGTTTCCAGTATAGCGCCATTAATACTATATTTATCCTTTATGTCACCTGTAAGAGTGACTCCTAGATCCCTTTCCTCCTCAGTAGTTTCCAGTATAGTGCCATTAAGACTATATTTATCCTTTATGTCACCTGAAATAGTGACTCCTAGATCCCTTTCCTCCTCAGTAGTCTCCAGTATAGCGCCATTAATACTATATTTATCCTTTATGTCACCTGAAATAGTGACTCCTAGATCCCTTTCCTCTTCAGTAGTTTCCAGTATAGCGCCATTAATACTATATTTATTCTTTGTCACCTGAAATAGTGACTCCTAGATCCCTTTCCTCCTCAGTAGTTTCCAGTATAGCGCCATTAATACTATATTTATCCTTTATGTCACCTGTAAGAGTAACTCCTAGATCCCTTTCCTCCTCAGTTGTTTCCAGTATAGTGCCATTAAGACTATATTTATCCTTTATGTCACCTGAAATAGTGACTCCTAGATCCCTTTCCTCCTCAGTAGTTTCCAGTATACTGCCATTAATACTATAGTTATCCTTTATGTCACCTGTAATAGTGACTCCTAGATCCCTTTCCTCCTCAGTAGTTCCCAGTATGGCGCCATTAATACTATATTTATCCTTTATATCACCTGAGATAGTGACTCCTAGATCCCTTTCCTCCTCAGTAGTCCCCAGTATAGTGCCATTAATACTATATTTATCCTTTATGTCACCTGAAATAGTGACTCCTAGATCCCTTTCCTCTTCAGTATTCTCCAGTATAGTGCCATTAATACTATATTTATCCTTTATGTCACCTGAGATATTAACTCCTAGATCCCTTTCCTCCTCAGTAGTACCCAGTATAGTGCCATTAATACTATATTTATCCTTTATATCACCTGAGATAGTGACTCCTAGATCCCTTTCCTCCTCAGTAGTTCCCAGTATAGCGCCATTAATACTATATTTATCCTTTATGTCACCTGAAATAGTGACTCCTAGATCCCTTTCCTCCTCAGTAGTTTCCAGTATAGTGCCATTAATACTATATTTATCCTTTATGTCACCTGTAAGAGTGACTCCTAGATCCCTTTCCTCCTCAGTAGTTTCCAGTATAGTGCCATTAAGACTATATTTATCCTTTATGTCACCTGAAATAGTGACTCCTAGATCCCTTTCCTCCTCAGTAGTCTCCAGTATAGCGCCATTAATACTATATTTATCCTTTATGTCACCTGAAATAGTGACTCCTACATCCCTTTCCTCTTCAGTAGTTTCCAGTATAGCGCCATTAATACTATATTTATTCTTTATGTCACCTGAAATAGTGACTCCTAGATCCCTTTCCTCCTCAGTAGTTTCCAGTATACTGCCATTAATACTATAGTTATCCTTTATGTCACCTGTAATAGTGACTCCTAGATCCCTTTCCTCCTCAGTAGCTCCCAGTATGGCGCCATTAATACTATATTTATCCTTTATATCACCTGAGATAGTGACTCCTAGATCCCTTTCCTCCTCAGTAGTCCCCAGTATAGTGCCATTAATACTATATTTATCCTTTATGTCACCTGAAATAGTGACTCCTAGATCTCTTTCCTCCTCAGTAGTTCCAAGTATAGCGCCATTAATTCTATATTTATCCTTTATGTCACCTGAAATAGTGACTCCTAAATCTCTTTCCTCCTCAGTAGTCCCCAGTATAGTGCCATTAATACTATATTTATCCTTTATGTCACCTGTAATAGTGACTCCTAGATCCCTTTCCTCCAAAGTAGTTTCCAGTATAGTGCCATTAAGACTATATTTATCCTTTATGTCACCTGAAATAGTGACTCCTAGATCCCTTTCCTCCTCAGTAGTCTCCAGTATAGCGCCATTAATACTATATTTATCCTTTATGTCACCTGAGATAGTGACTCCTAGATCGCTTTCCTCCTCAGTAGTTTCCAGTATAGTGCCATTAATACTATATTTATCCTTTATGTCACCTGAAATAGTGACTCCTAGATCCCTTTCCTCCTCAGTAGTTTCCAGTATAGTGCCATTATTACTAAATTTATCCTTTACGTCACCTGAAATAGTGACTCCTAGATCCCTTTCCTCCTCAGTAGTTTCCAGTATACTGCTATTAATACTATATTTATCCTTTATGTCACCTGAGATAGTGATTCCTAGATCCCTTTCCACCTCAGTAGTTTCCAGTATAGTGCCATTAATACTATATTTATCCTTTATGTCACCTGAAATAGTGACTCCTAGATCCCTTTCCTCCTTAGTAGTTCCCAGTATACTGCTATTAATACTATATTTATCCTTTATGTCACCTGAGATAGTGACTCCTAGATCCCTTTCCTCCTCAGTATTCTCCAGTATAGTGCCAATAATACTATATTTATCCTTTATGTCACCTGAAATAGTGACTCCTAGATCCCTTTCCTCCTCAGTAGTTTCCAGTATAGTGCCATTAATACTATATTTATCCTTTGTGTTATCTGAAATAGTGACTCCTAGATCCCTTTCCTCCTCAGTAGTTTCCAGTATAGTGCCATTAATACTATATTTATCCTTTATGTCACCTGAGATATTGACTCCTAGATCCCTTTCCTCCTCAGTAGTACCCAGTATAGTGCTATTAATACTATATTTACCCTTTATGTCACCGGAAATAGTGACTCCTAGATCCCTTTCCTCTTCAGTATTCTCCAGTATAGTGCCATTAATACTATATTTATCCTTTATGTCACCTGAGATATTAACTCCTAGATCCCTTTCCTCCTCAGTAGTACCCAGTATAGTGCCATTAATACTATATTTACCCTTTATGTTACCGGAAATAGTAGCTCCTAGATCCCTTTCCTCTTCAGTATTCTCCAGTATAGTGCCATTAATACTATATTTATCCTTTATGTCACCTGAGATAGTGACTGCTAGATCCCTTTCCTCTTCAGTATTCTCTAGTATAGTGCCATTAATACTATATTTATCCTTTATGTCACCTGTGATAGTGACTCCTAGATCCCTTTCCTCCTCAGTAGTTTCCAGTATAGTGCCATTATACTATATTTATCCTTTATGTCACCTGAAATAGTGACTCCTAGATCCCTTTCCTCCTCAGTAGTTTCCAGTATAGTGCCATTAATACTATATTTATCCTTTATGTCACCTGTGATAGTGACTCCTAGATCCCTTTCCTCCTCAGTAGTTTCCAGTATAGTGCCATTAATAATATATTTATCCTTTATGTCACCTGAGATAGTGACTCCTAGATCCCTTTCCTCCTCAGTAGTTTCCAGTATAGTGCCATTAATACTATATTTATCCTTTCTGTTACCTGAAATAGTGACTCCTAGATCCCTTTCCTCCTCAGTATTTCCCAGTATAATGCCATTAATACTATATTTATCCGTTATGTCACCTGTAATAGTGACTCCTAGATCCCTTTCCTCCTCAGTAGTTCCCAATATAGAGCCATTAATACTATATTTATCCTTTATGTCACCTGAAATAGTGACTCCTAGATCCCGTTCCTCCTCAGTAGTTTCCAGTATAGCGCCATTAATACTATATTTATCCTTTATGTCACCTGAATTAGTGACTCCTAGATCCCGTTCCTCCTCAGTAGTTTCCAGTATAGTGCCATTAATACTATATTTATCCTTTATGTCACCTGAGATAGTGACTACTAGATCCCTTTCCTCCTCAGTAGTCTCCAGTATAGTGCCATTATACTATATTTATCCTTTATGTCACCTGAGATAGAGACTCCTAGATCCCTTTCCTCCTCAGTAGTTCCAGTATACTGCCATTAATACTATATTTATCCTTTATGTCACCTGAAATAGTGACTCCTAGATCACTTTCCTACTCAGTAGATCCCAGTATAGTGCCATTATTACTATATTTATCCTTTATGTCACCTGAAATAGTGACTCCTAGATCCCTTTCCTCAGTAGTATCCAGTATATTGCCATTAATACTATATTTATCCTTTATGTCACCTGAGATAGTGACTCCTAGATCCCTTTCCTCCTCAGTAGTTTCCAGTATAGCGCCATTAATACTATATTTATCCTTTATGTCACCTGAGATAGTGACTCCTAGATCCCTTTCCTCCTCAGTAGTTTCCAGTATACTGCCATTAATACTATATTTATCCTTTATGTCACCTGAAATAGTGACTACTAGATCCCTTTCCTCCTCAGTAGTTTCCAGTATAGTGCCATTAATACTATATTTATCATTTGTCACCTGAAATAGTGACTCCTAGATCCCTTTCCTACTCAGCCGTTCCCAGTATAGCGTCATTAATACTATATTTATCCTTTGTGTCACCTGAGATAGTGACTCCTAGATCCCTTTCCTCCTCAGTAGTTCCCAGTATAGTGCCATTAAGACAATATTTATCCTTTATGTCACCTGAAATAGTGACTCCTAGATCCCTTTCCTCCTCAGTAGTTTCCAGTATAGTGCCATTAATACTATATTTATCCTTTATGTCACCTGAGATAGTGACTCCTAGATCCCTTTCCTCCTCAGTAGTTTCCCATATAGCGCCATTAATACTATATTTATCCTTTATGTCACCTGTAAGAGTGATTCCTAGATCCCTTTCCTCCTCAGTAGTTTCCAGTATAGTGCCATTAAGACTATATTTATCCTTTATGTCACCTGAAATAGTGACTCCTAGATCCCTTTCCTCCTCAGTAGTCTCCAGTATAGCGCCATTAATACTATATTTATCCTTTATGTCACCTGAAATAGTGACTCCTAGATCCCTTTCCTCTTCAGTAGTTTCCAGTATAGCGCCATTAATACTATATTTATTCTTTATGTCACCTGAAATAGTGACTCCTAGATCCCTTTCCTCCTCAGTAGTTTCCAGTATAGCGCCATTAATACTATATTTATCCTTTATGTCACCTGTAAGAGTGACTCCTAGATCCCTTTCCTCCTCAGCAGTTCCCAGTATAGTGCCATTAAGACTATATTTATCCTTTATGTCACCTGAAATAGTGACTCCTAGATCCCTTTCCTCCTCAGTAGTCTCCAGTATAGCGCCATTAATACTATATTTATCCTTTATGTCACCTGAAATAGTGACTCCTAGATCCCTTTCCTCTTCAGTAGTTTCCAGTATAGCGCCATTAATACTATATTTATTCTTTGTCACCTGAAATAGTGACTCCTAGATCCCTTTCCTCCTCAGTAGTTTCCAGTATAGTGCCATTAATACTATATTTATCATTTGTCACCTGAAATAGTGACTCCTAGATCCCTTTCCTACTAAGTCGTTCCCAGTATAGCGTCATTAATACTATATTTATCCTTTGTGTCACCTGAGATAGTGACTCCTAGATCCCTTTCCTCCTCAGTAGTTTCCAGTATAGTGCCATTAATACTATATTTATCCTTTATCACCTGAGATAGTGACTCCTAGATCCCTTTCCTCCTCAGTAGTTTCCAGTATAGTGCCATTAATACTATATTTATCCTTTATGTCACCTGAAATAGTGACTACTAGATCCCTTTCCTCCTCAGTAGTTTCCAGTATAGTGCCATTAATACTATATTTATCATTTGTCACCTGAAATAGTGACTCCTAGATCCCTTTCCTACTAAGTCGTTCCCAGTATAGCGTCATTAATACTATATTTATCCTTTGTGTCACCTGAGATAGTGACTCCTAGATCCCTTACCTGCTCAGTAGTTCCCAGTATAGTGCCATTAAGACTATATTTATCCTTTATGTCACCTGAAATAGTGACTCCTAGATCCCTTTCCTCCTCAGTAGTTTCCAGTATAGTGCCATTAATACTATATTTATCCTTTATGTCACCTGAGATAGTGACTCCTAGATCCCTTTCCTCCAAAGTAGTTTCCAGTATAGTGCCATTAAGACTATATTTATCCTTTATGTCACCTGAAATAGTGACTCCTAGATCCCTTTCCTCCTCAGTAGTCTCCAGTATAGCGCCATTAATACTATTTTTATCCTTTATATCACCTGAAATAGTGACTCCTAGATCCCTTTCCTCCTCAGTAGTTTCCAGTATACTGCCATTAATACTATATTTATCCTTTATGTCACCTGAGATAGTGACTCCTAGATCCCTTTCCTCCTCAGTAGTTTCCAGTATACTGCCATTAATACTATATTTATCCTTTATGTCACCTGAGATAGTGACTCCTAGATCGCTTTCCTCCTCAGTAGTTTCCAGTATAGTGCCATTAATACTATATTTATCCTTTATGTCACCTGAGATAGTGACTCCTAGATCCCTTTCCTCCTCAGTAGTTCCCAGTATACTGCCATTAATACTATATTTATCCTTTATATCACCTGAAATAGTGACTCCTAGATCCCTTTCCTCCTCAGTAGTTTCCAGTATAGTGCCATTATTACTATATTTATCCTTTACGTCACCTGAAATAGTGACTCCTAGATCCCTTTCCTCCTCAGTAGTTTCCAGTATACTGCCATTAATACTATATTTATCCTTTATGTCACCTGAGATAGTGATTCCTAGATCCCTTTCCACCTCAGTAGTTTCCAGTATAGTGCCATTAATACTATATTTATCATTTATGTCACCTGAAATAGTGACTCCTAGATCCCTTTCCTCCTCAGTAGTTCCCAGTATACTGCCATTAATACTATATTTATCCTTTATGTCACCTGAGATAGTGACTCCTAGATCCCTTTCCTCCTCAGTATTCTCCAGTATAGTGCCATTAATACTATATTTATCATTAATGTCACCTGAAATAGTGACTCCTAGATCCCTTTCCTCCTCAGTAGTTTCCAGTATAGTGCCATTAATACTATATTTATCCTTTATGTCATCTGAAATAGTGACTCCTAGATCCCTTTCCTCCTCAGTAGTTTCCAGTATAGTGCCATTAATACTATATTTATCCTTTATGTCACCTAAGATATTGACTCCTAGATCCCTTTCCTCCTCAGTAGTACCCAGTATAGTGCCATTAATACTATATTTACCCTTTATGTCACCGGAAATAGTGACGTCTAGATCCCTTTCCTTTTCAGTATTCTCCAGTATAGTGCCATTAATACTATATTTATCCTTTATGTCACCTGAGATATTGACTCCTAGATCCCTTTCCTCCTCAGTAGTACCCAGTATAGTGCCATTAATACTATATTTACCCTTTATGTTACCGGAAATAGTGACTCCTAGATCCCTTTCCTCTTCAGTATTCTCCAGTATAGTGCCATTAATACTATATTTATCCTTTATGTCACCTGAGATAGTGACTGCTAGATCCCTTTCCTCTTCAGTATTCTCTAGTATAGTGCCATTAATACTATATTTATCCTTTGTCACCTGTGATAGTGACTCCTAGATCCCTTTCCTCCTCAGTAGTTTCCAGTATAGTGCTATTAATACTATATTTATCCTTTGTCACCTGAAATAGTGACTCCTAGATCCCTTTCCTCCTCAGTAGTTTCCAGTATAGTGCCATTAATACTATATTTATCCTTTATGTCACCTGTGATAGTGACTCCTAGATCCCTTTCCTCCTCAGTAGTTTCCAGTATAGTGCCATTAATACTATATTTATCCTTTATGTCACCTGAGATAGTGACTCCTAGATCCCTTTCCTCCTCAGTAGTTTCCAGTATAGTGCCATTAATACTATATTTATCCTTTCTGTTACCTGAAATAGTGACTCCTAGATCCCTTTCCTCCTCAGTAGTTTCCAGTATAGTGCCATTAATACTATATTTATCCTTTATATCACCTGAAATAGTGACTCCTAGATCCCTTTCCTCCTCAGTATTTCCCAGTATAATGCCATTAATACTATATTTATCCGTTATGTCACCTGTAATAGTGACTCCTAGATCCCTTTCCTCCTCAGTAGTTCCCAATATAGAGCCATTAATACTATATTTATCCTTTAAGTCACCTGAAATAGTGACTCCTAGATCCCGTTCCTCCTCAGTAGTTTCCAGTATAGCGCCATTAATACTATATTTATCCTTTATGTCACCTGAAATAGTGACTCCTAGATCCCGTTCCTCCTCAGTAGTTTCCAGTATAGTGCCATTAATACTATATTTATCCTTTATGTCACCTGAGATAGTGACAACTAGATCCCTTTCCTCCTCAGTAGTCTCCTGTATAGTGCCATTATACTATATTTATCCTTTATGTCACCTGAGATAGAGACTCCTAGATCCCTTTCCTCCTCAGTTTTTCCAGTATACTACCATTAATACTATATTTATCCTTTATGTCACCTGAAATAGTGACTCCTAGATCCCTTTCCTACTCAGTAGATCCCAGTATAGTGCCATTATTACTATATTTATCCTTTTTGTCACCTGAAATAGTGACTCCTAGATCCCTTTCCTCAGTAGTATCCAGTATATTGCCATTAATACTATATTTATCCTTTATGTCACCTGAGATAGTGACTCCTAGATCCCTTTCCTCCTCAGTAGTTTCCAGTATAGTGCCATTAATACTATATTTATCCTTTGTGTCACCTGAAATAGTGACTCCTAGATCCCTTTCCTCCTAAGTATTTCCAGTATAGTGCCATTATTACTATATTTATCCTTTATGTCACCTGAGATAGTGACTCCTAGAACCCTTTCCTCCTCAGTAGTTTCCAGTATAGTGCCATTAATACTATATTTATCCTTTGTGTCACCTGAAATAGTGACTCCCAGATCCCTTTCCTCCTCTGTATTTCCAGTATAGTGCCATTAATACTATATTTATCCTTTATGTCACCTGAGATAGTGACTCCTAGATCCCTTTCCTCCTCAGTAGTTTCCAGTATAGTGCCATTAATACTGTATTTATCCTTTATGTCACCTGAAATAGTGACTACTAGATCCCTTTCCTCCTCAGTAGTTTCCAGTATAGCGCCATTAATACTATATTTATCCTTTATGTCACCTGAGATAAGGACTCCTAGATCCCTTTTCTCCTCAGTAGTTACCAGTATAGTGCCATTAATACTATATTTATCCTTTGTCACCTGAAATAGTGACTAGTAGATCCCTTTCCTCCTCAGTAGTTTCCAGTATAGTGCCATTAATACTATATTTATCATTTGTCACCTGAAATAGTGACTCCTAGATCCCTTTCCTACTCAGTCGTTCCCAGTTTAGCCTGGGCCGTCTTTTCGTATGGGCTCAATGGGCTCTTGCCCAAGGGCCCCAGGAGTAAAAGGGCCCTAGGCTGATAGCTGAGGGTCCCCTCTTTCCAGGGGTACCAGATTTTTGAAAATCGGCCCTGGGGAACCAGAGATATCAGACTTCAAAGCAGTGGTCCCCATCCAAGCCTGTTAATTGCTCTTCCCAGCCAGATATCTTGGGTTCTGTCTGATTTACAGTTTTTCTGAGGGTATACTCCAAAAGCTGAGATTCTCCCCTTTCAGGGGACACTGGCAGCATGTCTCTACTGTGCCCAGAACCAGAGATATCAGCCTTCAAGCAGCTGTTCCCTGCTCCAGCTCCACACTCCTAATATGCAGTTTTATATTTTTGTTGGTGGATTGCTCTGGCTCCTGAATTCTGATCCCCAAGTCCCCAGTACCTCCTGACAGGTGTCCCCAGTACCTCCTGAAAGGTGGGACTCTCTAGTTTTTTTTTTCCCATTAAAGCTAAGAAATCTATTTCCAGGAACTGGAGATATCTGCAGTAAAGAAAGCTGCCCTGACCCCCGGAAAATGATGAATATTGAGCCCACTCCACTATCCACCCCTCCCCTGTGTATTAAATACCCCCTACCACCCTGGAAGTCATGTACCAGGGCCCCTTCATTCAGCACAATGCCCCCTTCTACAGTTTAGTGTTCTCCTACCCGTCCCATTTGTGCAGTAAAGGAGTAATTAGCAGAAATTATTTCTCCAGGTCCTACATGCTGAGCGAAAGATAGAACACCCCCTACCCCCCGCGGAACATCAAAGCTGCTTCTGATAGCACCCCCCACCCCTTCCGCTGATGGGTAAGTAGGGGCCCCAGTGCATTGCTGTGTCCAGGGGCCTACACTGCTGTTAAGACGGCTCTGAGTATAGCGTCATTAATACTATATTTATCCTTTGTGTCACCTGAGATAATGACTCCTAGATCCCTTTCCTCCTCAGTAGTTCCCAGTATAGTGCCATTAAGACTATATTTATCCTTTATGTCACCTGAAATAGTGACTCCTAGATCCCTTTCCTCCTCAGTAGTTTCCAGTATAGTGCCATTAATACTATATTTATCCTTTATGTCACCTGAGATAGTGACTCCTAGATCCCTTTCCTCCTCAGTAGTTTCCCATATAGCGCCATTAATACTATATTTATCCTTTATATCACCTGTAAGAGTGACTCCTAGATCCCTTTCCTCCTCAGTAGTTTCCAGTATAGTGCCATTAAGACTATATTTATCCTTTATGTCACCTGAAATAGTGACTCCTAGATCCCTTTCCTCCTCAGTAGTCTCCAGTATAGCGCCATTAATACTATATTTATCCTTTATGTCACCTGAAATAGTGACTCCTAGATCCCTTTCCTCTTCAGCAGTTTCCAGTATAGCGCCATTAATACTATATTTATTCTTTATGTCACCTGAAATAGTGACTCCTAGATCCCTTTCCTCCTCAGTAGTTTCCAGTATAGCGCCATTAATACTATATTTATCCTTTATGTCACCTGTAAGAGTGACTCCTAGATCCCTTTCCTACTCAGTAGTTTCCAGTATAGTGCCATTAATACTATATTTATCCTTTATGTCATCTGAAATAGTGACTCCTAGATCCCTTTCCTCCTCAGCAGTTCCCAGTATAGTGCCATTAAGACTATATTTATCCTTTATGTCACCTGAAATAGTGACTCCTAGATCCCTTTCCTCTTCAGTAGTTTCCAGTATAGCGCCATTAATACTATATTTATTCTTTATGTCACCTGAAATAGTGACTCCTAGATCCCTTTCCTCCTCAGTAGTTTCCAGTATACTGCCATTAATACTATAGTTATCCTTTATGTCACCTGTAATAGTGACTCCTAGATCCCTTTCCTCCTCAGTAGTTCCCAGTATGGCGCCATTAATACTATATTTATCCTTTATATCACCTGAGATAGTGACTCCTAGATCCCTTTCCTCCTCAGTAGTCCCCAGTATACTGCCATTAATACTATATTTATCCTTTATGTCACCTGAAATAGTGACTCCTAGGTCTCTTTCCTCCTCAGTAGTTCCCAGTATAGCGCCATTAATTCTATATTTATCCTTTATGTCACCTGAAATAGTGACTCCTAAATCGCTTTCCTCCTCAGTCGTCCCCAGTATAGTGCCATTAATACTATATTTATCCTTTATGTCACCTGTATTAGTGACTCCTAGATCCCTTTCCTCCTCAGTAGTTCCCAGTATAGCGCCATTAATACTATATTTATCCTTTGTCACCTGAAATAGTGACTCCTAGATCCCTTTCCTTCTCAGTAGTTTCCAGTATAGTGCCATTAATACTATATTTATCCTTTATGTCACCTGTAAGAGGGACTCCTAGATCCCTTTCCTCCTCAGTAGTTTCCAGTATAGTGCCATTAAGACTATATTTATCCTTTATGTCACCTGAAATAGTGACTCCTAGATCCCTTTCCTCCTCAGTAGTCTTCAGTATAGCGCCATTAATACTATATTTATCCTTTATGTCACCTGAAATAGTGACTCCTAGATCCCTTTCCTCTTCAGTAGTTTCCAGTATAGCGCCATTAATACTATATTTATTCTTTTTGTCACCTGAAATAGTGACTCCTAGATCCCTTTCCTCCTCAGTAGTTTCCAGTATACTGCCATTAATACTATAGTTATCCTTTATGTCACCTGTAATAGTGACTCCTAGATCCCTTTCCTCCTCAGTAGTTCCCAGTATGGCGCCATTAATACTATATTTATCCTTTATATCACCTGAGATAGTGACTCCTAGATCCCTTTCCTCCTCAGTAGTCCCCAGTATAGTGCCATTAATACTATATTTATCCTTTATGTCACCTGAAATAGTGACTCCTAGATCTCTTTCCTCCTCAGTAGTTCCCAGTATAGCGCCATTAATTCTATATTTATCCTTTATGTCACCTGAAATAGTGACTCCTAAATCTCTTTCCTCCTCAGTAGTCCCCAGTATAGTGCCATTAATACTATATTTATCCTTTATGTCACCTGTAATAGTGACTCCTAGATCCCTTTCCTCCAAAGTAGTTTCCAGTATAGTGCCATTAAGACTATATTTATCCTTTATGTCACCTGAAATAGTGACTCCTAGATCCCTTTCCTCCTCAGTAGTCTCCAGTATAGCGCCATTAATACTATATTTATCCTTTATATCACCTGAAATAGTGACTCCTAGATCCCTTTCCTCCTCAGTAGTTTCCAGTATACTGACATTAATACTATATTTATCCCTTATGTCACCTGAGATAGTGACTCCTAGATCCCTTTCCTCATCAGTAGTTTCCAGTATACTGCCATTAATACTATATTTATCCTTTATGTCACCTGAGATAGTGACTCCTAGATCCCTTTCCTCCTCAGTAGTCTCCAGTATAGCGCCATTAATACTATATTTATCCTTTATATCACCTGAAATAGTGACTCCTAAATCCCTTTCCTCCTCAGTAGTTTCCAGTATACTGACATTAATACTATATTTATCCCTTATGTCACCTGAGATAGTGACTCCTAGATCCCTTTCCTCATCAGTAGTTTCCAGTATACTGCCATTAATACTATATTTATCCTTTATGTCACCTGAGATAGTGACTCCAAGATCGCTTTCCTCCTCAGTAGTTTCCAGTATAGTGCCATTAATACTATATTTATCCTTTATGTCACCTGAGATAGTGACTCCTAGATCCCTTTCCTCCTCAGTAGTTCCCAGTATACTGCCATTAATACTATATTTATCCTTTATATCACCTGAAATAGTGACTCCTAGATCCCTTTCCTCCTCAGTAGTTTCCAGTATAGTGCCATTATTACTATATTTATCCTTTACGTCACCTGAAATAGTGACTCCTAGATCCCTTTCCTCCTCAGTAGTTTCCAGTATACTGCCATTAATACTATATTTATCCTTTATGTCACCTGAGATAGTGATTCCTAGATCCCTTTCCACCTCAGTAGTTCCCAGTATAGTGCCATTAATACTATATTTATCCTTTATGTCACCTGAAATAGTGACTCCTAGATCCCTTTCCTCCTCAGTAGTTCCCAGTATACTGCCATTAATACTATATTTATCCTTTATGTCACCTGAGATAGTGACTCCTAGATCCCTTTCCTCCTCAGTATTCTCCAGTATAGTGCCATTAATACTATATTTATACTTTATGTCACCTGAAATAGTGACTCCTAGATCCCTTTCCTCCTCAGTAGTTTCCAGTATAGTGCCATTAATACTATATTTATCCTTTATGTCATCTGAAATAGTGACTCCTAGATCCCTTTCCTCCTCAGTAGTTTCCAGTATAGTGCCATTAATACTATATTTATCCTTTATGTTACCTGAGATATTGACTCCTAGATCCCTTTCCTCTTCAGTAGTACCCAGTATAGTGCCATTAATACTATATTTACCCTTTATGTCACCGGAAATAGTGACTCCTAGATCCCTTTCCTCTTCAGTATTCTCCAGTATAGTGCCATTAATACTATATTTATCCTTTATGTCACCTGAGATATTGACTCCTAGATTCCTTTCCTCCTCAGTAGTACCCAGTATAGTGCCATTAATACTATATTTACCCTTTATGTTACCGGAAATAGTGACTCCTAGATCCCTTTCCTCTTCAGTATTCTCCAGTATAGTGCCATTAATACTATATTTATCCTTTATGTCACCTAAAATAGTGACTCCTAGATCCCTTTCCTCCTCAGTAGTTTCCAGTATAGTGCCATTAATACTATATTTATCCTTTATGTCACCTGTGATAGTGACTCCTAGATCCCTTTCCTCCTCAGTAGTTTCCAGTATAGTGCCATTAATACTATGTTTATCCTTTATGTCACCTGAGATAGTGACTCCTAGATCCCTTTCCTCAGTAGTTTCCAGTATAGTGCCATTAATACTATATTTATCCTTTCTGTTACCTGAAATAGTGACTCCTAGATCCCTTTCCTCCTCAGTAGTTTCCAGTATAGTGCCATTAATACTATATTTATTCTTTATGTCACCTGTGATAGTGACTCATAGATCCCTTTCCTTCTCAGTAGTTCCCAGTATAGTGCCATTAATACTATATTTTTCCTTTATGTCACCTGAAATAGTGACTCCTAGATCCCTTTCCTCAGTAGTTTCCAGTATAGCGCCATTAATACTATATTTATCCTTTATATCACCTGAAATAGTGACTCCTAGATCCCTTTCCTCCTCAGTATTTCCCAGTATAATGCCATTAATACTATATTTATCCGTTATGTCACCTGTAATAGTGACTCCTAGATCCCTTTCCTCCTCAGTAGTTCCCAATATAGAGCCATTAATACTATATTTATCCTTTATGTCACCTGAAATAGTGACTCCTAGATCCCGTTCCTCCTCAGTAGTTTCCAGTATAGCGCCATTAATACTATATTTATCCTTTATGTCACCTGAAATAGTGACTCCTAGATCCCGTTCCTCCTCAGTAGTTTCCAGTATAGTGCCATTAATACTATATTTATCCTTTATGTCACCTGAAATAGTGACTACTAGATCCCTTTCCTCCTCAGTAATCTCCAGTATAGTGCCATTATACTATATTTATCCTTTATGTCACCTGAGATAGAGACTCCTAGTTCCCTTTCCTCCTCAGTTTTTCCAGTATACTGCCATTAATACTATATTTATCCTTTATGTCACCTGGAATAGTGACTCCTAGATCCCTTTCCTACTCAGTAGATACCAGTATAGTGCCATTATTACTATATTTATCCTTTATGTCACCTGAAATAGTGACTCCTAGATCCCTTTCCTCAGTAGTATCCAGTATATTGCCATTAATACTATATTTATCCTTTATGTCACCTGAGATAGTGACTCCTAGATCCCTTTCCTCCTCAGTAGTTTCCAGTATAGTGCCATTAATACTATATTTATCCTTTGTGTCACCTGAAATAGTGACTCCTAGATCCCTTTCCTCCTCAGTATTTCCCAGTATAGTGCCATTAATACTATATTTATCCTTTATGTCACCTGAAATAGTGACTACTAGATCCCTTTCCTCCTCAGTAGTTTCCAGTATAGCGCCATTAATACTATATTTATCCTTTATGTCACCTGAGATAGTGACTCCTAGATCCCTTTTCTCCTCAGTAGTTTCCAGTATAGTGCCATTAATACTATATTTATCCTTTATGTCACCTGAAATAGTGACTACTAGATCCCTTTCCTCCTCCGTAGTTTTCAGTATAGTGCCATTAATACTATATTTATCATTTGTCACCTGAAATAGTGACTCCTAGATCCCTTTCCTACTCAGTCGTTCCCAGTATAGCGTCATTAATACTATATTTATCCTTTGTGTCACCTGAGATAGTGACTCCTAGATCCCTTTCCTCCTCAGTAGTTCCCAGTATAGTGCCATTAAGACTATATGTATCCTTTATGTCACCTGAAATAGTGACTCCTAGATCCCTTTCCTCCTCAGTAGTTTCCAGTATAGGGCCATTAATACTATATTTATCCTTTATGTCACCTGAGATAGTGACTCCTAGATCCCTTTCCTCCTCAGTAGTTTCCCATATAGCGCCATTAATACTATATTTATCCTTTATATCACCTGTAAGAGTGACTCCTAGATCCCTTTCCTCCTCAGTAGTTTCCAGTATAGTGCCATTAAGACTATATTTATCCTTTATGTCACCTGTAATAGTGACTCCTAGATCCCTTTCCTTCTCAGTAGGTCCCAGTATAGCGCCATTAATACTATATTTATCCTTTATGTCACCTGAAATAGTGACTCCTAGATCCCTTTCCTCCTCAGTAGTTTCCAGTATAGTGCCATTAATACTATATTTATCCTTTATGTCACCTGAAATAGTGACTACTAGATCCCTTTCCTCCTCCGTAGTTTTCAGTATAGTGCCATTAATACTATATTTATCATTTGTCACCTGAAATAGTGACTCCTAGATCCCTTTCCTACTCAGTCGTTCCCAGTATAGCGTCATTAATACTATATTTATCCTTTGTGTCACCTGAGATAGTGACTCCTAGATCCCTTTCCTCCTCAGTAGTTCCCAGTATAGTGCCATTAAGACTATATTTATCCTTTATGTCACCTGAAATAGTGACTCCTAGATCCCTTTCCTCCTCAGTAGTTTCCAGTATAGGGCCATTAATACTATATTTATCCTTTATGTCACCTGAGATAGTGACTCCTAGATCCCTTTCCTCCTCAGTAGTTTCCCATATAGCGCCATTAATACTATATTTATCCTTTATATCACCTGTAAGAGTGACTCCTAGATCCCTTTCCTCCTCAGTAGTTTCCAGTATAGTGCCATTAAGACTATATTTATCCTTTATGTCACCTGAAATAGTGACTCCTAGATCCCTTTCCTCCTCAGTAGTCTTCAGTATAGTGCCATTAATACTATATTTATTCTTTATGTCACCTGAAATAGTGACTCCTAGATCCCTTTCCTCTTCAGTAGTTTCCAGTATAGCGCCATTAATACTATATTTATTATTTATGTCACCTGAAATAGTGACTCCTAGATCCCTTTCCTCCTCAGTAGTTTCCAGTATACTGCCATTAATACTATAGTTATCCTTTATGTCACCTGTAATAGTGACTCCTAGATCCCTTTCCTACTCAGTAGTTCCCAGTATGGCGCCATTAATACTATATTTATCCTTTATATCACCTGAGATAGTGACTCCTAGATCCCGTTCCTCCTCAGTTGTCCCCAGTATAGTGCCATTAATACTATATTTATCCTTTATGTCACCTGAAATAGTGACTCCTAGATCTCTTTCCTCCTCAGTAGTTCCCAGTAGAGCGCCATTAATTCTATATTTATCCTTTATGTCACCTGAAATAGTGACTCCTAAATCTCTTTCCTCCTCAGTAGTCCGCAGTATAGTGCCATTAATACTATATTTAACCTTTATGTCACCTGTAATAGTCACTCCTAGATCCCTTTCCTCCAAAGTAGTTTCCAGTATAGTGCCATTAAGACTATATTTATCCTTTATGTCACCTGAAATAGTGACTCCTAGATCCCTTTCCACCTCAGTAGTCTCCAGTATAGCGCCATTAATACTCTATTTATCCTTTATATCACCTGAAATAGTGACTCCTAGATCCCTTTCCTCCTCAGTAGTTTCCAGTATAGTGCCATTAATACTATATTTATCCTTTATGTAACCTGAGATAGTGACTCCTAGATCCCTTTCCTCCTCAGTAGTTTCCAGTATACTGCCATTAATACTATATTTATCCTTTATGTCACCTGAGATAGTGACTCCTAGAACGCTTTTCTCCTCAGTAGTTTCCAGTATAGCGCCATTAATACTATATTTATCCTTTATGTCACCTGAGATAGTGACTCCTAGATCCCTTTCCTCCTCAGTAGTTCCCAGTATACTGCCATTAATACTATATTTATCCTTTATATCACCTGAAATAGTGACTCCTAGATCCCTTTCCTCCTCAGTAGTTTCCAGTATAGTGCCATTATTACTATATTTATCCTTTACGTCACCTGAATTAGTGACTCCTAGATCCCTTTCCTCCTCAGTAGTTTCCAGTATACTGCCATTAATACTATATTTCTCCTTTATGTCACCTGAGATAGTGATTCCTAGATCCCTTTCCTCCTCAGTAGTTTCCAGTATAGTGCCATTAATACTATATTTATCCTTTATGTCACCTGAAATAGTGACTCCTAGATCCCTTTCCTCCTCAGTAGTTTCCAGTATACTGCCATTAATACTATATTTATCCTTTATGTCACCTGAGATAGTGACTCCTAGATCCCTTTCCTCCTCAGTATTCTCCAGTATAGTGCCATTAATACTATATTTATCCTTTATGTCACCTGAAATAGTGACTCCTAGATCCCTTTCCTCCTCAGTAGTTTCCAGTATAGTGCCATTAATACTATATTTATCCTTTATGTCACCTGAGATAGTGACTCCTAGATCCCTTTCCTCCTCAGTAGTTTCCAGTATAGTGCCATTAATACTATATTTATCCTTTATGTCACCTGAGATATTGACTCCTAGATCCCTTTCCTCCTCAGTAGTACCCAGTATAGTGCCATTAATACTATATTTACCCTTTATGTCACCGGAAATAGTGACTCCTAGATCCCTTTCCTCTTCAGTATTCTCCAGTATAGTGCCATTAATACTATATTTATCCTTTATGTCACCTGAGATATTGACTCCTAGATCCCTTTCCTCCTCAGTAGTACCCAGTATAGTGCCATTAATACTATATTTACCCTTTATGTTACCGGAAATAGTGACTCCTAGATCCCTTTCCTCTTCAGTATTCTCCAGTATAGTGCCATTAATACTATATTTATCCTTTATGTCACCTGAGATAGTGACTGCTAGATCCCTTTCCTCTTCAGTATTCTCTAGTATAGTGCCATTAATACTATATTTATCCTTTATGTCACCTGTGATAGTGACTCCTAGATCCCTTTCCTCCTCAGTAGTTTCCAGTATAGTGCCATTATACTATATTTATCCTTTATGTCACCTGAAATAGTGACTCCTAGATCCCTTTCCTCCTCAGTAGTTTCCAGTATAGTGCCATTAATACTATATTTATCCTTTATGTCACCTGTGATAGTGACTCCTAGATCCCTTTCCTCCTCAGTAGTTTCCAGTATAGTGCCTTTAATACTATATTTATCCTTTATGTCACCTGAGATAGTGACTCCTAGATCCCGTTCCTCCTCAGTAGTTTCCAGTATAGTGCCATTAATACTATATTTATCCTTTATGTCACCTGAGATAGTGACTCCTAGATCCCTTTCCTCTTCAGTAGTTTCCAGTATAGTGCCATTAATACTATATTTAGACTTTATGTCACCTGAAATAGTGACTCCTAGATCCCTTTCCTCCTCAGTAGTTTCCAGTATAGTGCCATTAATACTATATTTATCCTTTCTGTTACCTGAAATAGTGACTCCTAGATCCCTTTCCTCCTCAGTAGTTTCCAATATAGTGCCATTAATACTATATTTATCCTTTATGTCACCTGAGATAGTGACTGATAGATCACTTTCCTCCTCAGTAGTTTCCAGTATAGTGCCATTAATACTATATTTTTCCTTTATGTCACCTGAAATAGTGACTCCTAGATCCCTTTCCTCAGTAGTTTCCAGTATAGCGCCATTAATACTATATTTATCCTTTATATCACCTGAAATAGTGACTCCTCGATCCCTTTCCTCCTCAGTATTTCCCAGTATAATGCCATTAATACTATATTTATCCGTTATGTCACCTGTAATAGTGACTCCTAGATCCCTTTCCTCCTCAGTAGTTCCCAATATAGAGCCATTAATACTATATTTATCCTTTATGTCACCTGAAATAGTGACTCCTAGATCCCGTTCCTCCTCAGTATTTCCCAGTATAGTGCCATTAATACTATATTTATCCTTTATGTCACCTGAAATAGTGACTACTAGATCCCTTTCCTCCTCAGTAGTTTCCAGTATAGCGCCATTAATACTATATTTATCCTTTATGTCACCTGAGATAGTGACTCCTAGATCCCTTTTCTCCTCAGTAGTTTCCAGTATAGTGCCATTAATACTATATTTATCCTTTATGTCACCTGAGATAGTGACTCATAGATCCCTTTCCTCCTCAGTAGTTTCCAGTATACTGCCATTAATACTATATTTATCCTTTATGTCACCTGAGATAGTGACTCCTAGAACGCTTTCCTCCTCAGTAGTTTCCAGTATAGTGCCATTAATACTATATTTATCCTTTATGTCACCTGAGATAGTGACTCCTAGATCCCTTTCCTCCTCAGTAGTACCCAGTATACTGCCATTAATACTATATTTATCCTTTATATCACCTGAAATAGTGACTCCTAGATCCCTTTCCTCCTCAGTAGTTTCCAGTATAGTGCCATTATTACTATATTTATCCTTTATGTCACCTGAAATAGTGACTCCTAGATCCCTTTCCTCCTCAGTAGTTTCCAGTATACTGCCATTAATACTATATTTATCCTTTATGTCACCGGAGATAGTGATTCCTAGATCCCTTTCCTCCTCAGTAGTTTCCAGTATAGTGCCATTAATACTATATTTATCCTTTATGTCACCTGAAATAGTGACTCCTAGATCCCTTTCCTCCTCAGTAGTTCCCAGTATAGTGCCATTAATACTATATTTATCCTTTATGTCACCTGAGATAGTGACTCCTAGATCCCTTTCCTCCTCAGTAGTTTCCAGTATAGTGCCATTAATACTATATTTATCCTTTAAGTCACCTGAGATATTGACTCCTAGATCCCTTTCCTCCTCAGTAGTACCCAGTATAGTGCCATTAATACTATATTTACCCTTTATGTCACCGGAAATAGTGACTCCTAGATCCCTTTCCTCTTCAGTATTCTCCAGTATAGTGCCATTAATACTATATTTATCCTTTATGTCACCTGAGATATTGACTCCTAGATCCCTTTCCTCCTCAGTAGTTCCCAGTATAGTGCCATTAATACTATATTTACCCTTTATGTTACCGGAAATAGTGACTCCTAGATCCCTTTCCTCTTCAGTATTCTCCAGTATAGTGCCATTAATACTATATTTATCCTTTATGTCACCTGAGATAGTGACTGCTAGATCCCTTTCCTCTTCAGTATTCTCTAGTATAGTGCCATTAATACTATATTTATCCTTTATGTCACCTGTGATAGTGACTCCTAGATCCCTTTCCTCCTCAGTAGTTTCCAGTATAGTGCCATTATACTATATTTATCCTTTATGTCACCTGAAATAGTGACTCCTAGATCCCTTTCCTCCTCAGTAGTTTCCAGTATAGTGCCATTAATACTATATTTATCCTTTATGTCACCTGTGATAGTGACTCCTAGATCCCTTTCCTCCTCAGTAGTTTCCAGTATAGTGCCTTTAATACTATATTTATCCTTTATGTCACCTGAGATAGTGACTCCTAGATCCCGTTCCTCCTCAGTAGTTTCCAGTATAGTGCCATTAATACTATATTTATCCTTTATGTCACCTGAGATAGTGACTCCTAGATCCCTTTCCTCCTCAGTAGTTTCCAGTATAGTGCCATTAATACTATATTTATCCTTTATGTCACCTGAAATAGTGACTCCTAGATCCCTTTCCTCCTCAGTAGTTTCCAGTATAGTGCCATTAATACTATATTTATCCTTTCTGTTACCTGAAATAGTGACACCTAGATCCCTTTCCTCCTCAGTAGTTTCCAATATAGTGCCATTAATACTATATTTATCCTTTATGTCACCTGAGATAGTGACTCATAGATCCCTTTCCTCCTCAGTAGTTTCCAGTACAGTGCCATTAATACTATATTTTTCCTTTATGTCACCTGAAATAGTGACTCCTAGATCCCTTTCCTCAGTAGTTTCCAGTATAGCGCCATTAATACTATATTTATCCTTTATATCACCTGAAATAGTGACTCCTAGATCCCTTTCCTCCTCAGTATTTCCCAGTATAATGCCATTAATACTATATTTATCCGTTATGTCACCTGTAATAGTGACTCCTAGATCCCTTTCCTCTTCAGTATTCTCCAGTATAGTGCCATTAATACTATATTTATCCTTTATGTCACCTGAGATAGTGACTGCTAGATCCCTTTCCTCTTCAGTATTCTCTAGTATAGTGCCATTAATACTATATTTATCCTTTATGTCACCTGTGATAGTGACTCCTAGATCCCTTTCCTCCTCAGTAGTTTCCAGTATAGTGCCATTATACTATATTTATCCTTTATGTCACCTGAAATAGTGACTCCTAGATCCCTTTCCTCCTCAGTAGTTTCCAGTATAGTGCCATTAATACTATATTTATCCTTTATGTCACCTGTGATAGTGACTCCTAGATCCCTTTCCTCCTCAGTAGTTTCCAGTATAGTGCCTTTAATACTATATTTATCCTTTATGTCACCTGAGATAGTGACTCCTAGATCCCGTTCCTCCTCAGTAGTTTCCAGTATAGTGTCATTAATACTATATTTATCCTTTATGTCACCTGAGATAGTGACTCCTAGATCCCTTTCCTCCTCAGTAGTTTCCAGTATAGTGCCATTAATACTATATTTATCCTTTCTGTTACCTGAAATAGTGACTCCTAGATCCCTTTCCTCCTCAGTAGTTTCCAATATAGTGCCATTAATACTATATTTATCTTTTATGTCACCTGAGATAGTGACTCATAGATCCCTTTCCTCCTCAGTAGTTTCCAGTATAGTGCCATTAATACTATATTTTTCCTTTATGTCACCTGAAATAGTGACTCCTAGATCCCTTTCCTCAGTAGTTTCCAGTATAGCGCCATTAATACTATATTTATCCTTTATATCACCTGAAATGGTGACTCCTAGATCCCTTTCCTCCTCAGTATTTCCCAGTATAATGCCATTAATACTATATTTATCCGTTATGTCACCTGTAATAGTGACTCCTAGATCCCTTTCCTCCTCAGTAGTTCCCAATATAGAGCCATTAATACTATATTTATCCTTTTTGCCACCTGAAATAGTGACTCCTAGATCCCGTTCCTCCTTAGTAGTTTCCAGTATAGCGCCATTAATACTATATTTATCCTTTATGTCACCTGAAATAGTGACTCCTAGATCCCGTTCCTCCTCAGTAGTTTCCAGTATAGTGCCATTAATACTATATTTATCCTTTATGTCACCTGAGATAGTGACTACTAGATCCCTTTCCTCCTCAGTAGTCTCCAGTATAGTGCCATTATACTATATTTATCCTTTATGTCACCTGAGATAGAGACTCCTAGATCCCTTTCCTCCTCAGTTTTTCCAGTATACTGCCATTAATACTATATTTATCCTTTATGTCACCTGAAATAGTGACTCCTAGATCCCTTTCCTACTCAGTAGATCCCAGTATAGTGCCATTATTACTATATTTATCCTTTATGTCACCTGAAATAGTGACTCCTAGATCCCTTTCCTCAGTAGTATCCAGTATATTGCCATTAATACTATATTTATCCTTTATGTCACCTGAGATAGTGACTCCTAGATCCCTTTCCTTCTCAGTAGTTTCCAGTATAGTGCCATTAATACTATATTTATCCTTTGTGTCACCTGAAATAGTGACTCCTAGATCCCTTTCCTCCTCAGTATTTCCCAGTATAGTGCCATTAATACTATATTTATCCTTTATGTCACCTGAAATAGTGACTACTAGATCCCTTTCCTCCTCAGTAGTTTCCAGTAAAGCGCCATTAATACTATATTTATCCTTTATGTCACCTGAGATAGTGACTCCTAGATCCCTTTTCTCCTCAGTAGTTTCCAGTATAGTGCCATTAATACTATATTTATCCTTTATGTCACCTGAAATAGTGACTACTAGATCCCTTTCCTCCTCCGTAGTTTCCAGTATAGTGCCATTAATACTATATTTATCATTTGTCACCTGAAATAGTGACTCCTAGATCCCTTTCCTACTCAGTCGTTCCCAGTATAGCGTCATTAATACTATATTTATCCTTTATGTCACCTGACATAGTGACTCCTAGATCCCTTTCCTCCTCAGTAGTTTCCCATATAGCGCCATTAATACTATATTTATCCTTTATATCACCTGTAAGAGTGACTCCTAGATCCCTTTCCTCCTCAGTAGTTTCCAGTATAGTGCCATTAAGACTATATTTATCCTTTATGTCACCTGAAATAGTGACTCCTAGATCCCTTTCCTCCTCAGTAGTCTCCAGTATAGCGCCATTAAGACTATATTGATCCTTTATGTCACCTGAAATAGTGACTCCTAGATCCCTTTCCTCCTCAGTAGTCTCCAGTATAGCGCCATTAATACTATATTTATCCTTTATGTCACCTGAAATAGTGACTCCTAGATCCCTTTCCTCTTCAGTAGTTTCCAGTATAGCGCAATTAATACTATATTTATTCTTTATGTCACCTGAAATAGTGACTCCTAGATCCCTTTCCTCCTCAGTAGTTTCCAGTATACTGCCATTAATACTATAGTTATCCTTTATGTCACCTGTAATAGTGACTCCTAGATCCCTTTCCTCCTCAGTAGTTCCCAGTATGGCGCCATTAATACTATATTTATCCTTTATATCACCTGAGATAGTGACTCTTAGATCCCTTTCCTCCTCAGTAGTCCCCAGTATAGTGCCATTAATACTATATTTATCCTTTATGTCACCTGAAATAGTGACTCCTAGATCTCTTTCCTCCTCAGTAGTTCCCAGTATAGCGCCATTAATTCTATATTTATCCTTTATGTCACCTGAAATAGTGACTCCTAAATCTCTTTCCTCCTCAGTAGTCCCCAGTATAGTGCCATTAATACTATATTTATCCTTTATGTCACCTGTAATAGTGACTCCTAGATCCCTTTCATCCAAAGTAGTTTCCAGTATAGTGCCATTAAGACTATATTTATCCTTTATGTCACCTGAAATTGTGACTCCTAGATCCCTTTCCTCCTCAGTAGTCTCCAGTATAGCGCCATTAATACTCTATTTATCCTTTATATCACCTGAAATAGTGACTCCTAGATCCCTTTCCTCCTCAGTAGTTTCCAGTATACTGCCATTAATACTATATTTATCCTTTATGTCACCTGAGATAGTGACTCCTAGATCCCTTTCCTCCTCAGTAGTTTCCAGTATACTGCCATTAATACTATATTTATCGTTTAAGTCACCTGAGATAGTGACTCCTAGAACGCTTTCCTCCTCAGTAGTTTCCAGTATAGTGCCATTAATACTACATTTATCCTTTATGTCACCTGAGATAGTGACTGCTAGATCCCTTTCCTCCTCAGTAGTTCCCAGTATACTGCCATTAATACTATATTTATCCTTTATATCACCTGAAATAGTGACTCCTAGATCCCATTCCTCCACAGTAGTTTCCAGTATAGTGCCATTATTACTATATTTATCCTTTACGTCACCTGAAATAGTGACTCCTAGATCCCTTTCCTCCTCAGTAGTTTCCAGTATACTGCCATTAATACTATATTTATCCTTTATGTCACCTGAGATAGTGATTCCTAGATCCCTTTCCTCCTCAGTAGTTTCCAGTATAGTGCCATTAATACTATATTTATCCTTTATGTCACCTGAAATAGTGACTCCTAGATCCCTTTCCTCCTCAGTAGTTCCCAGTATAGTGCCATTTATACTATATTTATCCGTTATGTCACCTGAAATAGTGACTCCTAGATCCCTTTCCTCCTCAGTAGTTTCCAGTATACTGCCATTAATACTATATTTATCCTTTATGTCACCTGAGATAGTGACTCCTAGATCCCTTTCCTCCTCAGTATTCTCCAGTATAGTGCCATTAATACTATATTTATCCTTTATGTCACCTGAAATAGTGACTCCTAGATCCCTTTCCTCCTCAGTAGTTTCCAGTATAGTGCCATTAATACTATATTTATCCTTTATGTCATCTGAAATAGTGACTCCTAGATCCCTTTCCTCCTCAGTAGTTTCCAGTATAGTGCCATTAATACTATATTTATCCTTTATGTCACCTGAGATATTGACTCCTAGATCCCTTTCCTCCTCAGTAGTACCCAGTATAGTGCCATTAATACTATATTTACCCTTTATGTCACCGGAAATAGTGACTCCTAGATCCCTTTCCTCTTCAGTATTCTCCAGTATAGTGCCATTAATACTATATTTATCCTTTATGTCACCTGAGATATTGACTCCTAGATCCCTTTCCTCCTCAGTAGTACCCAGTATAGTGCCATTAATACTATATTTACCCTTTATGTTACCGGAAATAGTGACTCCTAGATCCCTTTCCTCTTCAGTATTCTCCAGTATAGTGCCATTAATACTATATTTATCCTTTATGTCACCTGAGATAGTGACTGCTAGATCCCTTTCCTCTTCAGTAGTTTCCAGTATAGTGCCATTATACTATATTTATCCTTTATGTCACCTGAAATAGTGACTCCTAGATCCCTTTCCTCCTCAGTAGTTTCCAGTATAGTGCCATTAATACTATATTTATCCTTTATGTCACCTGTGATAGTGACTCCTAGATCCCTTTCCTCCTCAGTAGTTTCCAGTATAGTGCCATTAATACTATATTTATCCTTTATGTCGCCTGAGATAGTGACTCCTAGATCCCGTTCCTCCTCAGTAGTTTCCAGTATAGTGCCATTAATACTATATTTATCCTTTATGTCACCTGAGATAGTGACTCCTAGATCCCTTTCCTCCTCAGTAGTTTCCAGTATAGTGCCATTAATACTATATTTATCCTTTATGTCACCTGAAATAGTGACTCCTAGATCCCTTTCCTCCTCAGTAGTTTCCAGTATAGTGCCATTAATACTATATTTATCCTTTCTGTTACCTGAAATAGTGACTCCTAGATCCCTTTCCTCCTCAGTAGTTTCCAGTATAGTGCCATTAATACTATATTTATCCTTTATGTCACCTGAGATAGTGACTCATAGATCCCTTTCCTCCTCAGTAGTTTCCAGTATAGTGCCATTAATACTATATTTTTCCTTTATGTCACCTGAAATAGTGACTCCTAGATCCCTTTACTCAGTAGTTTCCAGTATAGCGCCATTAATACTATATTTATCCTTTATATCACCTGAAATAGTGACTCCTAGATCCCTTTCCTCCTCACTAGTTTCCAGTATACTGCCATTAATACTATATTTATCCTTTATGTCACCTGAAATAGTGACTCCTAGATCCCTTTCCTCCTCAGTAGTTCCAGTATAGTGCCATTAATACTAATCCATTAATACTATATTTATCCTTTATGTCACCTGAAATAGTGACTCCTAGATCCCTTTCCTCCTCAGTAGTGTCCAGTATAGTGCCATTAATACTATATTTATACTTTATGTCACCTGAAATAGTGACTCCTAGATCCCTTTCCTCTTCAGTAGTTTCCAGTATAGTGCCAGTAATACTATATTTATCCTTTATGTCACCTGAGATAGTGACTCCTAGATCCCTTTCCTCCTCAGTAGTCCCCAGTATAGTGCCATTAATACTATATTTATCCTTTATGTCACCTGAAATAGTGACTCCTAAATCTCTTTCCTCCTCAGTAGTCCCCAGTATAGTGCCATTAGTACTATATTTATCCTTTATGTCACCTGTAATAGTGACTCCAAGATCCCTTTCCTCCAAAGTAGTTTCCAGTATAGTGCCATTAAGACTATATTTATCCTTTATGTCACCTGAAATAGTGACTCCTAGATCCCTTTCCTCCTCAGTAGTCTCCAGTATAGCGCCATTAATACTCTATTTATCCTTTATATCACCTGAAATAGTGACTCCTAGATCCCTTTCCTCCTCAGTAGTTTCCATTATACTGCCATTAATACTATATTTATCCTTTATGTCACCTGAGATAGTGACTCCTAGATCCATTTCCTCCTCAGTAGTTTCCAGTATACTGCCATTAATACTATATTTATCCTTTATGTCACCTGAGATAGTGACTCCTAGAACGCTTTCCTCCTCAGTAGTTTCCAGTATAGTGCCATTAATACTATATTTATCCTTTATGTCACCTGAGATAGTGACTCCTAGATCCCTTTCCTCCTCAGTAGTTCCCAGTATACTGCCATTAATACTATATTTATCCTTTATATCACCTGAAATAGTGACTCCTAGATCCCTTTCCTCCACAGTAGTTTCCAGTATACTGCCATTATTACTATATTTATCCTTTACGTCACCTGAAATAGTGACTCCTAGATCCCTTTCCTCCTCAGTAGTTTCCAGTATACTGCCATTAATACTATATTTATCCTTTATGTCACCTGAGATAGTGATTCCTAGATCCCTTTCCTCCTCAGTAGTTTCCAGTATAGTGCCATTAATACTATATTTATCCTTTATGTCACCTGAAATAGTGACTCCTAGATCCCTTTCCTCCTCAGTAGTTTCCAGTATACTGCCATTAATACTATATTTATCCTTTATGTCACCTGAGATAGTGACTCCTAGATCCCTTTCCTCCGCAGTATTCTCCAGTATAGTGCCATTAATACTATATTTATCCTTTATGTCACCTGAGATAGTGACTCATAGATCCCTTTCCTCCTCAGTAGTTTCCAGTATAGTGCCATTAATACTATATTTTTACCTTTATGTCACCTGAAATAGTGACTCCTAGATCCCTTTACTCAGTAGTTTCCAGTATAGCGCCATTAATACTATATTTATCCTTTATATCACCTGAAATAGTGACTCCTAGATCCCTTTCCTCCTCACTAGTTTCCAGTATACTGCCATTAATACTATATTTATCCTTTATGTCACCTGAAATAGTGACTCCTAGATCCCTTTCCTCCTCAGTAGTTCCAGTATAGTGCCATTAATACTAATCCATTAATACTATATTTATCCTTTATGTCACCTGAAATAGTGACTCCTAGATCCCTTTCCTCCTCAGTAGTGTCCAGTATAGTGCCATTAATACTATATTTATACTTTATGTCACCTGAAATAGTGACTCCTAGATCCCTTTCCTCTTCAGTAGTTTCCAGTATAGTGCCAGTAATACTATATTTATCCTTTATGTCACCTGAGATAGTGACTCCTAGATCCCTTTCCTCCTCAGTAGTCCCCAGTATAGTGCCATTAATACTATATTTATCCTTTATGTCACCTGAAATAGTGACTCCTAAATCTCTTTCCTCCTCAGTAGTCCCCAGTATAGTGCCATTAGTACTATATTTATCCTTTATGTCACCTGTAATAGAGACTCCAAGATCCCTTTCCTCCAAAGCAGTTTCCAGTATAGTGCCATTAAGACTATATTTATCCTTTATGTCACCTGAAATAGTGACTCCTAGATCCCTTTCCTCCTCAGTAGTCTCCAGTATAGCGCCATTAATACTCTATTTATCCTTTATATCACCTGAAATAGTGACTCCTAGATCCCTTTCCTCCTCAGTAGTTTCCATTATACTGCCATTAATACTATATTTATCCTTTATGTCACCTGAGATAGTGACTCCTAGATCCATTTCCTCCTCAGTAGTTTCCAGTATACTGCCATTAATACTATATTTATCCTTTATGTCACCTGAGATAGTGACTCCTAGAACGCTTTCCTCCTCAGTAGTTTCCAGTATAGTGCCATTAATACTATATTTATCCTTTATGTCACCTGAGATAGTGACTCCTAGATCCCTTTCCTCCTCAGTAGTTCCCAGTATACTGCCATTAATACTATATTTATCCTTTATATCACCTGAAATAGTGACTCCTAGATCCCTTTCCTCCACAGTAGTTTCCAGTATACTGCCATTATTACTATATTTACCCTTTACGTCACCTGAAATAGTGACTCCTAGATCCCTTTCCTCCTCAGTAGTTTCCAGTATACTGCCATTAATACTATATTTATCCTTTATGTCACCTGAGATAGTGATTCCTAGATCCCTTTCCTCCTCAGTAGTTTCCAGTATAGTGCCATTAATACTATATTTATCCTTTATGTCACCTGAAATAGTGACTCCTAGATCCCTTTCCTCCTCAGTAGTTTCCAGTATACTGCCATTAATACTATATTTATCCTTTATGTCACCTGAGATAGAGACTCCTAGATCCCTTTCCTCCTCAGTATTCTCCAGTATAGTGCCATTAATACTATATTTATCCTTTATGTCACCTGAAATAGTGACTCCTAGATCCCTTTCCTCCTCAGTAGTTTCCAGTATACTGCCATTAATACTATATTTATCCTTTATGTCATCTGAAATAGTGACTCCTAGATCCCTTTCCTCCTCAGTAGTTTCCAGTATAGTGCCATTAATACTATATTTATCCTTTATGTCACCTGAGATAGGGACTCCTAGATCCCGTTCCTCCTCAGTAGTTTCCAGTATAGTGCCATTAATACTATATTTATCCTTTATGTCACCTGAGATAGTGACTCCTAGATCCCTTTCCTCCTTAGTCGTTTCCAGTATAGTGCCATTAATACTATATTTATCCTTTATGTCACCTGAGATATTGACTCCTAGATCCCTTTCCTCCTCAGTAGTACCCAGTATAGTGCCATTAATACTATATTTACCCTTTATGTTACCGGAAATAGTGACTCCTAGATCCCTTTCCTCTTCAGTATTCTCCAGTATAGTGCCATTAATACTATATTTATCCTTTATGTCACCTGAGATAGTGACTGCTAGATCCCTTTCCTCTTCAGTATTCTCTAGTATAGTGCCATTAATACTATATTTATCCTTTATGTCAGCTTTGATAGTGACTCCTAGATCCCTTTCCTCCTCAGTAGTTTCCAGTATAGTGCCATTATACTATATTTATCCTTTATGTCACCTGAAATAGTGACTCCTAGATCCCTTTCCTCCTCAGTAGTTTCCAGTATAGTGCCATTAATACTATATTTATCCTTTATGTCACCTGTGATAGTGACTCCTAGATCCCTTTCCTCCTCAGTAGTTTCCAGTATAGTGCCATTAATACTATATTTATCCTTTATGTCACCTGAGATAGGGACTCCTAGATCCCGTTCCTCCTCAGTAGTTTCCAGTATAGTGCCATTAATACTATATTTATCCTTTATGTCACCTGAGATAGTGACTCCTAGATCCCTTTCCTCCTTAGTCGTTTCCAGTATAGTGCCATTAATACTATATTTATCCTTTATGTCACCTGAAATAGTGACTCCTAGATCCCTTTCCTCCTCAGTAGTTTCCAGTATAGTGCCATTAATACTATATTTATCCTTTCTGTTACCTGAAATAGTGACTCCTAGATCCCTTTCCTCCTCAGTAGTTTCCAGTATAGTGCCATTAATACTATATTTATCCTTTATGTCACCTGAGATAGTGACTCATAGATCCTTTTCCTCCTCAGTAGTTTCCAGTATAGCGCCATTAATACTATATTTTTCCTTTATGTCACCTGAAATAGTGACTCCTAGATCCCTTTCCTCAGTAGTTTCCAGTATAGCGCCATTAATACTATATTTATCCTTTATATCACCTGAAATAGTGACTCCTAGATCCTTTTCCTCCTCACTAGTTTCCAGTATACTGCCATTAATACTATATTTATCCTTTATGTCACCTGAAATAGTGACTCCTAGATCCCTTTCCTCCTCAGTAGTGTCCAGTATAGTGCCATTAATACTATATTTATACTTTATGTCACCTGAAATAGTGAATCCTAGATCCCTTTCCTCTTCAGTAGTGTCCAGTATAGTGCCATTAATACTATATTTATCCTTTATGTCATCTGAAATAGTGACTCCTAGATCCCTTTCCTCCTCAGTAGTTTCCAGTATAGTGCCATTAATACTATATTTATCCTTTATGTCACCTGAGATATTGACTCCTAGATCCCTTTCCTCCTCAGTAGCACCCAGTATAGTGCCATTAATACTATATTTACCCTTTATGTCACCGGAAATAGTGACTCCTAGATCCCTTTCCTCTTCAGTATTCTCCAGTATAGTGCCATTAATACTATATTTATCCTTTATGTCACCTGAGATATTGACTCCTAGATCCCTTTCCTCCTCAGTAGTACCCAGTATAGTGCCATTAATACTATATTTACCCTTTATGTTACCGGAAATAGTGACTCCTAGATCCCTTTCCTCTTCAGTATTCTCCAGTATAATGCCATTAATACTATATTTATCCTTTATGTCACCTGAGATAGTGACTGCTAGATCCCTTTCCTCTTCAGTATTCTCTAGTATAGTGCCATTAATACTATATTTATCCTTTATGTCAGCTGTGATAGTGACTCCTAGATCCCTTTCCTCCTCAGTAGTTTCCAGTATAGTGCCATTATACTATATTTATCCTTTATGTCACCTGAAATAGTGACTCCTAGATCCCTTTCCTCCTCAGTAGTTTCCAGTATAGTGCCATTAATACTATATTTATCCTTTATGTCACCTGTGATAGTGACTCCTAGATCCCTTTCCTCCTCAGTAGTTTCCAGTATAGTGCCATTAATACTATATTTATCCTTTATGTCACCTGAGATAGGGACTCCTAGATCCCGTTCCTCCTCAGTAGTTTCCAGTATAGTGCCATTAATACTATATTTATCCTTTATGTCACCTGAAATAGTGACTCCTAGATCCCTTTCCTTCTCAGTAGTTTCCAGTATAGTGCCATTAATACTATATTTATCCTTTCTGTTACCTGAAATAGTGACTCCTAGATCCCTTTCCTCCTCAGTAGTTTCCAGTATAGTGCCATTAATACTATATTTATCCTTTATGTCACCTGAGATAGTGACTCATAGATCCCTTTCCTCCTCAGTAGTTTCCAGTATAGCGCCATTAATACTATATTTTTCCTTTATGTCACCTGAAATAGTGACTCCTAGATCCCTTTCCTCAGTAGTTTCCAGTATAGCGCCATTAATACTATATTTATCCTTTATATCACCTGAAATAGTGACTCCTAGATCCTTTTCCTCCTCACTAGTTTCCAGTATACTGCCATTAATACTATATTTATACTTTATGTCACCTGAAATAGTGACTCCTAGATCCCTTTCCTCTTCAGTAGTGTCCAGTATAGTGCCATTAATACTATATTTATCCTTTATGTCACCTGAGATAGTGACTCCTAGATCCCTTTCCTCTTCAGTAGTTTCCAGTATAGTGCCATTAATACTATATTTATCCTTTATGTCACCTGAGATAGTGACTCCTAGATCCCTTTCCTCTTCAGTAGTTTCCAGTATACTGCCATTAATACTATATTTATCCTTTCTGTTACCTGAAATAGTGACTCCTAGATCCCTTTCCTCCTCAGTAGTTTCCAGTATAGTGCCATTAATACTATATTTATCCTTTATGTCACCTGAGATAGTGACTCATAGATCCCTTTCCTCCTCAGTAGTTTCCAGTATAGCGCCATTAATACTATATTTTTCCTTTATGTCACCTGAAATAGTGACTCCTAGATCCCTTTCCTCAGTAGTTTCCAGTATAGCGCCATTAATACTATATTTATCCTTTATATCACCGGAAATAGTGACTCCTAGATCCCTTTCCTCTTCAGTATTCTCCAGTATAGTGCCATTAATACTATATTTATCCTTTATGTCACCTGAGATAGTGATTGCTAGATCCCTTTCCTCTTCAGTATTCTCTAGTATAGTGCCATTAATACTATATTTATCCTTTATGTCAGCTGTGATAGTGACTCCTAGATCCCTTTCCTCCTCAGTAGTTTCCAGTATAGTGCCATTATACTATATTTATCCTTTATGTCACCTGAAATAGTGACTCCTAGATCCCTTTCCTCCTCAGTAGTTTCCAGTATAGTGCCATTAATACTATATTTATCCTTTATGTCACCTGTGATAGTGACTCCTAGATCCCTTTCCTCCTCAGTAGTTTCCAGTATAGTGCCATTAATACTATATTTATCCTTTATGTCACCTGAGATAGGGACTCCTAGATCCCGTTCCTCCTCAGTAGTTTCCAGTATAGTGCCATTAATACTATATTTATCCTTTATGTCACCTGAGATAGTGACTCCTAGATCCCTTTCCTCCTCAGTCGTTTCCAGTATAGTGCCATTAATACTATATTTATCCTTTATGTCACCTGAAATAGTGACTCCTAGATCCCTTTCCTTCTCAGTAGTTTCCAGTATAGTGCCATTAATACTATATTTATCCTTTCTGTTACCTGAAATAGTGACTCCTAGATCCCTTTCCTCCTCAGTAGTTTCCAGTATAGTGCCATTAATACTATATTTATCCTTTATGTCACCTGAGATAGTGACTCATAGATCCCTTTCCTCCTCAGTAGTTTCCAGTATAGCGCCATTAATACTATATTTTTCCTTTATGTCACCTGAAATAGTGACTCCTAGATCCCTTTCCTCAGTAGTTTCCAGTATAGCGCCATTAATACTATATTTATCCTTTATATCACCTGAAATAGTGACTCCTAGATCCTTTTCCTCCTTACTAGTTTCCAGTATACTGCCATTAATACTATATTTATCCTTTATGTCACCTGAAATAGTGACTCCTAGATCGCTTTCCTCCTCAGTAGTGTCCAGTATAGTGCCATTAATACTATATTTATACTTTATGTCACCTGAAATAGTGACTCCTAGATCCCTTTCCTCTTCAGTAGTGTCCAGTATAGTGCCATTAATACTATATTTATCCTTTATGTCACCTGAGATAGTGACTCCTAGATCCCTTTCCTCTTCAGTAGTTTCCAGTATAGTGCCATTAATACTATATTTATCCTTTATGTCACCTGAGATAGTGACTCCTAGATCCCTTTCCTCTTCAGTAGTTTCCAGTATACTGCCATTAATACTATATTTATACTTTATGTCACCTGAAATAGTGACTCCTAAATCCCTTTCCTCTTCAGTAGTTTCCAGTATAGTGCCATTAATACTATATTTATCCTTTATGTCACCTGAAATAGTGACTACTAGATCCCTTTCCTCCTCAGTAGTTTCCAGTATAGTGCCATTAATACTATATTTATCCTTTATATCACCTGAAATAGTGACTCCTAGATCCTTTTCCTCCTTACTAGTTTCCAGTATACTGCCATTAATACTATATTTATCCTTTATGTCACCTGAAATAGTGACTCCTAGATCGCTTTCCTCCTCAGTAGTGTCCAGTATAGTGCCATTAATACTATATTTATACTTTATGTCACCTGAAATAGTGACTCCTAGATCCCTTTCCTCTTCAGTAGTGTCCAGTATAGTGCCATTAATACTATATTTATCCTTTATGTCACCTGAGATAGTGACTCCTAGATCCCTTTCCTCTTCAGTAGTTTCCAGTATAGTGCCATTAATACTATATTTATCCTTTATGTCACCTGAGATAGTGACTCCTAGATCCCTTTCCTCTTCAGTAGTTTCCAGTATACTGCCATTAATACTATATTTATACTTTATGTCACCTGAAATAGTGACTCCTAGATCCCTTTCCTCTTCAGTAGTTTCCAGTATAGTGCCATTAATACTATATTTATCCTTTATGTCACCTGAAATAGTGACTACTAGATCCCTTTCCTCCTCAGTAGTTTCCAGTATAGTGCCATTAATACTATATTTATACTTTATGTCACCTGAAATAGTGACTCCTAGATCCCTTTCCTCTTTAGTAGTCCCCAGTATAGTGCCATTAATACTATATTTATCCTTTATGTCACCTGAAATAGTGACTCCTAGATCTCTTTCCTCCTCAGTAGTTCCCAGTATAGAGCCATTAATACTATATTTATCCTTTATGTCACCTGAGATAGTGACTCCTAGATCCCTTTCCCCCTCAGTAGTTTCCAGTATAGTGCCATTATTACTATATTTATCCTTTATGTCACCTGAGATAGTGACTCCTAGATCCCTTTCCTCCTCAGTAGTTCCCAGTATAGAGCTATTAATACTTTTTCTGCAGCGGGGTACACTGATTCCACAGGGAATTACATTGGGAATTAGAGTAGGATCTTGATCCGATGCACCAATGCTTTTACTATCCCCAGGATGCATAGCGCCGCCTCCTCTATAGCCCCGCCTCCAGGCACTAGAGCTCGGTGTGTAAGTTGGTGCTGGAAGTGCAGGCAGGTAACAGGGAGGGCTACGCTAGGCTGCCCTGAAAAGAGATTTTAAGAAAATAGAAGACTTCAAGGGCCGCAGCACAGGCACTTACATGACATATCATGCTGCGGCTCCCTCGCCTCCCCCGGGGGCGCTGTATATTCCCGAGCTCTGGTTCCTGGGTACTTACAGCGGAGGGCTCCAGCTTTCTTCAGGGCACACACACTTTCCGCTGCTTTCTAGGATCGTGTGGCCACATCATAGGGAGGAGATAAGAGGATCCCCCAGGTGGGACCCGCTGCAAATCGCGATCCAGCGCGGTCTTTTGGAGACAGGCCGCACGTGCTGGCGTGGATACTGTGGCCATACAGGGACCCCACTAGACCACCAGGGCAAGGGGCACAGGTCGGATTTATAAAAAATCTGTTTGAATAGGTCCCACAGTACCCGGTGGTGAATTCCAGCAAGGGGATCTGACCTGTAGCCCCTCCCCCAGCCCCAGGCGCCATTTACAGTAAATGTTCCCGCCCTGGAGCTGCATCTCTCTGTCTCCCTGATTCCCTGTCAGCGTTTGGGCGCCATTACACACAGCTGCGCTGATTCTGGGACTGCTGGGTGATGCCTCTTCTGTAAAGCCGCCTGCATCATCAGCGCTGTGCATTTACAGGACACTTACGTATTCTACATGTCATTTAGACAGTGTTAGTTAAGAACAAATGCATTACTACAGGGATAGTTACTACAAGTACCCTGTGATATTCATCCACTCTTTACTGTGCATTGTTATATCTATATACCTACATAGCTTTACTTAGTAGTGCAGTTACTTAGTATTGCTAGTCCAGAGCAGTTTTATTGTTGTTGGTAATAATTTCTGCATTGTTCACGTGACTGTGTGTGCCAATAGCTGCTGTGTGATATCTATTCCGTGTATCTCACACATATTGCTATCCCTATATTCTATACCCTGAGGGGGGCTAAGTGCATCAGGGTTACCATATAATATAGTGTTTCACAGGATATACTACTTTGATATTTTTCTCTGTGTTTCAGTCACCATATACCTCTTAAATTCTCTGTATGTGCTCGGCTTTGCAGTCACACTATTCAGGGGGTTTTCTGTCAGGTAATTTGTCTTATATTGTACTATTACGCACTAAGGTTACGCTTACAAATAATGTCTGCTAAACAGGGTGGTGGGTCCATGGCTGATCCTGCACCATGCAGTGCTGATGCCACGGATTACCAGGAGGAAAATATATAAGCTGAGGGTTCAGGTACTGGGGGTTCTATACCCCCTGGTCAGTCTGCAGCAACAGGGGCACATCAATACCCACCTTGGGCTGCTTTCTCTAATTTACTGACTACGCTAGTAACTAGACTTGCACCCCCTATGAGTCCTCCTGTGCCATTACAGCCACATATTGTCCCTGCAGTTACTGACTACGCTAGTAACTAGACTTGCGCCCCCTATGAGTCCTCCTGTGCCATTACAGCCACATATTGTCCCTGCAGTTACTGACTACGCTAGTAACTAGACTTGCGCCCCCTATGAGTCCTCCTGTGCCATTACAGCCACATATTGTCCCTGCAGTTACTGACTACGCTAGTAACTAGACTTGCGCCTCCTATGAGTCCTCCTGTGCCATTACAGCCACATATTGTCCCTGCAGTTACTGACTACGCTGGTAACTAGACTTGCGCCCCCTATGAGTCCTCCTGTGCCATTACAGCCACATATTGTCCCTGCAGTTACTGACTACGCTAGTAACTAGACTTGCGCCTCCTATGAGTTCTCCTGTGCCATTACAGCCACATATTGTCCCTGCAGTTACTGACTACGCTAGTAACAAGACTTGCGCCCCCTATGAGTCCTCCTGTGCCATTACAGCCACATATTGTCCCTGCGGTTACTGACTACGCTAGTAACTAGACTTGCGCCCCCTATGAGTCCTCCTGTGCCATTACAGCCACATATTGTCCCTGCAGTTACTGACTACGCTAGTAACTAGACTTGCGCCCCCTGTGGGACCTCCTGTGCCATTACAGCCACATATTGTCCCTGCAGTTACTGACTACGCTAGTAACTAGACTTGCACCCTCTATGAGTCCTCCTGTGCCATTACAGCCACATATTGTCCCTGCGGTTACTGACTACGCTAGTAACTAGACTTGCGCCCCCTATGAGTCCTCCTGTGCCATTACAGCCACATATTGTCCCTGCAGTTACTGACTACGCTAGTAACTAGACTTGCGCCCCCTATGAGTCCTCCTGTGCCATTACAGCCACATATTGTCCCTGCAGTTACTGACTACGCTGGTAACTAGACTTGCGCCCCCTATGAGTCCTCCTGTGCCATTACAGCCACATATTGTCCCTGCAGTTACTGACTACGCTAGTAACTAGACTTGCACCCCCTATGAGTCCTCCTGTGCCATTACAGCCACATATTGTCCCTGCGGTTACTGACTACGCTAGTAACTAGACTTGCGCCCCCTATGAGTCCTCCTGTGCCATTACAGCCACATATTGTCCCTGCAGTTACTGACTACGCTAGTAACTAGACTTGCACCCCCTATGAGTCCTCCTGTGCCATTGACTACGCTGGTAACTAGACTTGCACCCCCTATGAGTCCTCCTGTGCCATTACAGCCACATATTGTCCCTGCAGTTACTGACTACGCTAGTAACTAGACTTGCGCCCCCTGTGGGACCTCCTGTGCCATTACAGCCACATATTGTCCCTGCAGTTACTGACTACGCTAGTAACTAGACTTGCACCCCCTATGAGTCCTCCTGTGCCATTGACTACGCTGGTAACTAGACTTGCACCCCCTATGAGTCCTCCTGTGCCATTACAGCCACATATTGTCCCTGCAGTTACTGACTACGCTAGTAACTAGACTTGCGCCCCCTGTGGGACCTCCTGTGCCATTACAGCCTTATATGGTCCCTGCAGTTACTGACTACGCTAGTAACTAGACTTGCGCCCCCTGTGGGACCTCCTGTGCCATTACAGCCACATATTGTCCCTGCAGTTACTGACTACGCTAGTAACTAGACTTGCGCCCCCTATGAGTCCTCCTGTGCCATTACAGCCACATATTGTCCCTGCAGTTACTGACTACGCTAGTAACTAGACTTGCGCCCCCTATGAGTCCTCCTGTGCCATTACAGCCACATATTGTCCCTGCAGTTACTGACTACGCTAGTAACTAGACTTGCGCCCCCTATGAGTCCTCCTGTGCCATTACAGCCACATATTGTCCCTGCAGTTACTGACTACGCTAGTAACTAGACTTGCGCCTCCTATGAGTCCTCCTGTGCCATTACAGCCACATATTGTCCCTGCAGTTACTGACTACGCTAGTAACTAGACTTGCGCCCCCTATGAGTCCTCCTGTGCCATTACAGCCACATATTGCCCCTGCAGTTACTGACTACGCTAGTAACTAGACTTGCGCCCCCTATGAGTCCTCCTGTGCCATTACAGCCACATATTGTCCCTGCAGTTACTGACTACGCTAGTAACTAGACTTGCGCCCCCTATGAGTCCTCCTGTGCCATTACAGCCACATATTGTCCCTGCAGTTACTGACTACGCTAGTAACTAGACTTGCGCCCCCTATGAGTCCTCCTGTGCCATTACAGTCACATATTGTCCCTGCAGTTACTGACTACGCTAGTAACTAGACTTGCGCCCCCTATGAGTCCTCCTGTGCCATTACAGCCACATATTGTCCCTGCAGTTACTGACTACGCTAGTAACTAGACTTGCGCCTCCTATGAGTCCTCCTGTGCCATTACAGCCACATATTGTCCCTGCAGTTACTGACTACGCTAGTAACTAGACTTGCGCCCCCTATGAGTCCTCCTGTGCCATTACAGCCACATATTGCCCCTGCAGTTACTGACTACGCTAGTAACTAGACTTGCGCCCCCTATGAGTCCTCCTGTGCCATCACAGCCACATATTGTCCCTGCAGTTACTGACTACGCTAGTAACTAGACTTGCGCCCCCTATGAGTCCTCCTGTGCCATTACAGCCACATATTGTCTCTGCAGTTACTGACTATGCTAGTAACTAGACTTGCGCCCCCTATGAGTCCTCCTGTGCCATTACAGCCACATATTGTCCCTGCAGTTACTGACTACGCTAGTAACTAGACTTGCGCCCCCTATGAGTCCTCCTGTGCCATTACAGCCACATATTGTCCCTGCAGTTACTGACTACGCTAGTAACTAGACTTGCGCCCCCTATGAGTCCTCCTGTGCCATTACAGCCACATATTGTCCCTGCAGTTACTGACTACGCTAGTAACTAGACTTGCGCCCCCTATGAGTCCTCCTGTGCCATTACAGCCACATATTGTCCCTGCAGTTACTGACTACGCTAGTAACTAGACTTGCGCCCCCTATGAGTCCTCCTGTGCCATTACAGCCACATATTGTCCCTGCAGTTACTGACTACGCTAGTAACTAGACTTGCGCCCCCTATGAGTCCTCCTGTGCCATTACAGCCACATATTGTCCCTGCAGTTACTGACTACGCTAGTAACTAGACTTGCGCCTCCTATGAGTCCTCCTGTGCCATTACAGCCACATATTGTCCCTGCAGTTACTGACTACGCTAGTAACTAGACTTGCGCCCCCTATGAGTCCTCCTGTGCCATTACAGCCACATATTGCCCCTGCAGTTACTGACTACGCTAGTAACTAGACTTGCGCCCCCTATGAGTCCTCCTGTGCCATTACAGCCACATATTGTCCCTGCAGTTACTGACTACGCTAGTAACTAGACTTGCGCCCCCTATGAGTCCTCCTGTGCCATTACAGCCACATATTGTCCCTGCAGTTACTGACTACGCTAGTAACTAGACTTGCGCCCCCTATGAGTCCTCCTGTGCCATTACAGTCACATATTGTCCCTGCAGTTACTGACTACGCTAGTAACTAGACTTGCGCCCCCTATGAGTCCTCCTGTGCCATTACAGCCACATATTGTCCCTGCAGTTACTGACTACGCTAGTAACTAGACTTGCGCCTCCTATGAGTCCTCCTGTGCCATTACAGCCACATATTGTCCCTGCAGTTACTGACTACGCTAGTAACTAGACTTGCGCCCCCTATGAGTCCTCCTGTGCCATTACAGCCACATATTGCCCCTGCAGTTACTGACTACGCTAGTAACTAGACTTGCGCCCCCTATGAGTCCTCCTGTGCCATCACAGCCACATATTGTCCCTGCAGTTACTGACTACGCTAGTAACTAGACTTGCGCCCCCTATGAGTCCTCCTGTGCCATTACAGCCACATATTGTCTCTGCAGTTACTGACTATGCTAGTAACTAGACTTGCGCCCCCTATGAGTCCTCCTGTGCCATTACAGCCACATATTGTCCCTGCAGTTACTGACTACGCTAGTAACTAGACTTGCGCCCCCTATGAGTCCTCCTGTGCCATTACAGCCACATATTGTCCCTGCAGTTACTGACTACGCTAGTAACTAGACTTGCGCCCCCTATGAGTCCTCCTGTGCCATTACAGCCACATATTGTCCCTGCAGTTACTGACTACGCTAGTAACTAGACTTGCGCCCCCTATGAGTCCTCCTGTGCCATTACAGCCACATATTGTCCCTGCAGTTACTGACTACGCTAGTATCTAGACTTGCACCCCCTATGAGTCCTCCTGTGCCATTACAGCCACATATTGTCCCTGCAGTTACTGACTACGCTAGTAACTAGACTTGCGCCCCCTATGAGTCCTCCTGTGCCATTACAGCCACATATTGTCCCTGCAGTTACTGACTACGCTAGTAACTAGACTTGCGCCCCTTATGGGTCCTCCTGTGTCATTACAGCCACATATTGTCCCTGCAGTTACTGACTACGCTAGTAACTAGACTTGCGCCCCCTATGAGTCCTCCTGTGCCATTACAGCTACATATTGTCCCTGCAGTTACTGACTACGCTAGTAACTAGACTTGCGCCCCCTATGAGTCCTCCTGTGCCATTACAGCCACATATTGTCCCTGCAGTAACTGACTACGCTAGTAACTAGACTTGCGCCCCCTATGAGTCCTCCTGTGCCATCACAGCCACATATTGTCCCTGCAGTTACTGACTATGCTAGTAACTAGACTTGCGCCCCCTATGAGTCCTCCTGTGCCATTACAGTCACATATTGTCCCTGCAGTTACTGACTACGCTAGTAACTAGACTTGCGCCCCCTATGAGTCCTCCTGTGCCATTACAGCCACATATTGTCCCTGCAGTTACTGACTACGCTAGTAACTAGACTTGCGCCCCCTATGAGTCCTCCTGTGCCATTACAGCCACATATTGTCCCTGCAGTTACTGACTACGCTAGTAACTAGACTTGCGCCCCCTATGAGTCCTCCTGTGCCATTACAGCCACATATTGTCCCTGCAGTTACTGACTACGCTGGTAACTAGACTTGCGCCCCCTATGAGTCCTCCTGTGCTATTACAGCCATATATTGTCCCTGCAGTTACTGACTACGCTAGTAACTAGACTTGCGCCCCCTATGAGTCCTCCTGTGCCATTACAGCCACATATTGTCCCTGCAGTTACTGACTACGCTGGTAACTAGACTTGCGCCCCCTATGAGTCCTCCTGTGCCATTACAGCCACATATTGTCCCTGCAGTTACTGACTACGCTAGTAACTAGACTTGCGCCCCCTATGAGTCCTCCTGTGCCATTACAGCCACATATTGTCCCTGCAGTTACTGACTACGCTAGTAACTAGACTTGCGCCCCCTATGAGTCCTCCTGTGCCATTACAGCCACATATTGTCCCTGCAGTTACTGACTACGCTAGTAACTAGACTTGCGCCCCCTATGAGTCCTCCTGTGCCATTACAGCCACATATTGTCCCTGCAGTTACGGACTACGCTAGTAACTAGACTTGCGCCCCCTATGAGTCCTCCTGTGCCATTACAGCCACATATTGTCCCTGCAGTTACTGACTACGCTAGTAACTAGACTTGCACCCCCTATGAGTCCTCCTGTGCCATTACAGCCACATATTGTCCCTGCAGTTAATCCGCCATGGGCAGATGTTACATTGTCCTCTCAGTTACAGCAATTAAATCAGTCTCTGGCTAAGCAAAATCCTGACCCTCGCCCGCCTAAGACCAAGGGGTCATCTAATCGGGCCATTACTTCCTCACAATCCACACGTTTCGTATACTTCATCCGATGAAGATGGCGCTTACATTGACCCTTCAGACACTGATGCAGTTGCTTCTGATGGGGAGTCTGACACAAGTGGATGTTCCTGACCTCTTGGAGGCTATCAGGCTGATTCTTCAAATTGATGATGATGAAGAACCTCCAGCTACCTCTAAGAAACCAGATAAATTCAAGCGTCAGAAGGTTACTAAATTAGTTTTACCCCATTCTGACCACTTGGTTGACATACGTCAGGAATCCTGGGAATATCCAAGAAAGAAATTCTCCCTGTCTAAAAAGATGCTAGCTCGTTATCCCCTCGCTGCAGAGTTCAGAAAAAATTGGGAAACACAGCCGCCGGTGGACTCGCAAGTCACACGTCTGGTGGTGTCCTCTGCTTTGCCTGTCACTACTGTCACATCTCTGAAGGAACCGACGGATAAGCTTGTGGAGGGTTGCTTGAAGTCCATTTACACTCTTGCAGGAGCGGTGCATAGGCCCACTATTGAAGCTTCTTGGGCTGCTAAAGCTATAGAGACCTGAGTTCAGGAAGTTGAAGTGGAACTACCATCTGATTTTCCTGATAATGCTAGACAATGTCTTTCATGTATTATTACAGCCTCTCATTATATTCAGGAGGCGGCATCTGATGCAGGTGTCCTGGCGGCCAAAGCGTCTACTACATCCATTCTGGCTCACTGGATTCTCTGGTTGCGGCCCTGGTCTGTAGATCTGGACTCTAAAAAGACCTTGGAAGTGATCCACTTTAAAGGAAACATACTTTTTTGGGAAGATCTCAACAAGATTGATGCTGACTTAGCTTCTGCTAAAACTGCATGTCTGCCTAGTATTACTCCTTCGGCTCCAAAGGCTAAGAGTACTTCCTTTCGACCTCCAGGTAAAGCAAAGGGTCAGGTGTACCCGAAACAGGCTCTCACTTTCAAATCCACTAAGCCTAAACCTAAATGTGCCTGGGTGGCCAGTCAGCTTGCTTCCAAAACAGACAAGCCTGCTGCATGACGGGGCGGGTCTCCCCCTGGGGGATCCCAGGGTGGGAGGCCAACTTCTATGGTTTGCCCAGGTATGGTTACAGACCACTTTGGATGCCTCGGTAAGGGAAGTCGTCACTTACGGATATGCCATCTCTTTCAAGAAACGTCTCCGTCGCCAGTTTTGCTCAACAAACATCCTTTCGGATCAGGTAAAAGCAAAAACTCTCCATTTGGAGGTACTCTCTCTCCTGGATACAGGAGTGATAGTGCCGGTGCCTCTGGCTGTTCCTTGTCCCAAAACCGAATGGGTCCTCCCGGCCCATTCTCAACCTCAAGTCTTTGAACAGATTTGTGAAAGTTTCCAAATTTCGTATGGAAACTCTTTGCTCTATTATTCTGGCTTTGGAGCCCAAGGACTATATGGTATCCCTGGATATACAGGATGCCTACCTGCATATACCTATTGCCGTGTCGTATCAGCAATACCTGAGGTTTGCTATTGACAACCTACATTTTCAATTCCAGGCCTTACCTTTTGGTCTAACTACGGCTCCACAAATTTTCACCAAGGTCATGGCGGTCATGACGGCTCTCCTTTGCCATCAGGGCATCAGGATCCTGCCGTATCCGGACAACTTGTTGATCCTGGCGAACTCACCAGAGGTTCTCCTTTGTCATCTGGAACTGACGATCCACGGGTGGCTCATCAACTGGAAGAAATCCTCCCTGGTCCCTGCTCAGAGCATGGTGCACCTGGGGGCATTGTTGGACACCCACAACCAGTGGTTGGTTTTGTCTCCAGAGAAGGTCCTGACACTTCAGGACAAAATAAGACACTTCCTATCCTGCCAATGTGTATTGATACACTCGGCGATGCAAGTACTGGGCCTCATGGTGTCGACTTTCGACATGGTAAAGTACACTCAATTTCACTCCTGCCCTCTCCAGAGGTTGATTCTTTCCAAATGGTATGGCCTGCCTCACCGGATCAGGACTCACATGATCTCCTTAACTCCGGAGGTTCACCTGTCACTGACCTGGTGGCTACTGGTCCAGCAATTGAGCAGGGGTCGTCCCTTCTGGATCTCCAACTGGGTCCTTCTGATGACGGATGCCAGTCTACGGGGTTGGGGCGTGGTGTTGGAGCAACACTCTCTTCAGGGTCAGTGGACAAGGGAGGAATCTCTCCTCCCAATAAACATTCTGGAATTGCGGGCTGTGTTCAATGCATTGACACTAGCCCTGCCTCTGGTACAGAACAGACCTGTTAAAGTAGTCAGACAACGCCACCACAGTGGCGTACACAAATCATCAAGGCGGCACTCAAAGCCGTATGGCAATGATGGAAGTGTCAAGGATACTTCAATGGGCGGAATGCCATCTGCCAGCCACATCGGCAGTGTTCATTCTGGGAGTCCTCAACTGGAAAGTAGACTTCCTCAGTCATCAGGACGTATACGCAGTAGAGTGGAGCCTTCATCCAGAAGTCTTTCAACTCCTAGTGGACAAGTGGGGCCTACCAGACGTAGACTTGATGGCGTCTCAACACAATCACAAGGTTCTGGTCTTTGGAGCAAGGACATGGGATCCTCAAGCAGCGTTCGTGGACGCACTGGCAATTCCATGGAACTTTCGGCTGCCGTATGTGTTCCCTCTGGTGTCACTACTGCCCAGGGTAATACGGACGTTCAAGCAAGAAGGAGGAATACTACTTCTAATCACTCCGGCGTGGCCCAGAAGGCATTGGTTCTCAGACCTGTAGGGTCTATCGATAGTGCGTCCTCTTCTACTTCCGCAGCGCCCAGACCTCCATGTTCAGGGCCCTTGTGTCTACCAGGATTTGGCCCGGCTAGCTTTGACGTCGTGGCTCTCGAAGCTTCAGTACCAAGAGCCAAAGGGTTTTCTGAGGCGGTCATTCAAACTATGTTGAAGGCCCATAAACCGGCTTCTGCTCAGATTTATTATAGGGTCTGGAATGCTTACTTCACATGGTGTGCTGCTAAGAATTTTGATGCATTCAAGTTTAGTACTGCCAATCTTTTGGCTTTCCTACAACAGGGCCTGGACTTAGGTCTTCGTCTGGCCTCCCTCAAGGTTCATATTTCTGCCTTGTCGATATGATTTCATAGAAAAATTGCGACTCTGCCTGATGTTCATACATTCACTCAGGGTGTTTTACGGATTCAACCTCCCTATGTTCCTCTTGTGGTTCCTTGGGATTTGTCGGTTGTTCTGGACGCCTTACAAGAGTCTCCGTTTGAACCTCTTGAGTATTTGGACCTTAAATGGCTTACTCTTAAGGTCCTGTTTTTGCTGGCTATCGCCTATGCTAGACAGGTTTCAGACTTAGGTGCCTTGTCCGGTCGGTCACCTTTTCTGACTTTTCACCATGATTGGGCAGTTTTTAGAACTCGCCCTGGTTATCTGCCTAAGGTGGTGTCATCTTTCCACCTTAACCAAGAGATTGTGGTTCTGACCTTTACCTCTCCAGGTTTATCCTCCTAAGAGCGGTCTTTGGATGTGGTACAGGCTCTGCACATTTATGTGAAAAGAACAGCTTCGCTTAGGAGATCTGATTCTCTCTTTGTTCTTTTTGGTTTTCACAAACGTGGCTGGCCTGCTAACAAGCAGACCTTGGCCAGATGGATTAGAATGGTGTTTGCACATGCTTATGTACAGGCTGGCCTTCCAGCTGCTGCTAACATTAAAGCCCATTCTACTCAGTCTGTTGTACCTTCTTGGGTGGCCCACCGTGGTGTGACCCTTGAACAATTGTGTAAGGCAGCTACATGGTCCTCAGTGAACATGTTCATAAGGTTCTATGCCTTCGATATGTCCGCCTTCCAGGATGCCTCCTATGGATGCTGGATGCTTGTGCCCGCTACAGTGCGTCCCCTCCCATGAGGAACTGCTTTAGGACATCCCTGATGTAATTCCCTGTACTTGTCCTATATTGTCTTCAGCTGTAAGTCACTGTTTTCCTGTTTTGATTATGTGCATATGTACTCTGTAATTGGGCGCTGCAGAACCCTTGTGGTGTCATATAAATACAGGATAATAATAATAATAATAATAATAATGATAATAATCACAGTGTACCCCACTGCAGAAAAGGAGATTTATGGTGAGACCGGATGGTCCCGTACAACAGCCCTGACCGCTTTTGCTTCCCGTGCCCAGTACACAGAATGGATGTTTAGGTCACACATAACCTGGCCTCATAGGGGATTCCAGCTTACCGTCAGTAACCGCCTGTTACCGACTCCATCCACTGCGCAGTGGGTGGGTTCTATGCTGCCACCAAACTCCTAACCTGCCGTGGCGTCTGGAACACAGTTCTGCTCTGTATGCGTCGACATGCCGTCTTACCACACCTGTGTGGTGCTGACGAATCCCCACTAGTCACTTGACTAGGCCTCTGCCGGTAGCTGGCGGAAGGCGGAATTTGGAGATGCTGGATACATCCTGGACAGCCGAAAAACTGAGCTAGGTTTCACCTAGCCCTGCAGGTCACAAGATGAAGAGGTTGTCTTGAGGCAGATGATGTTTATTTGCCCAATACAGCCTTCAAAAAGACTCAGCAATACAGCAAGATATTACAGCAGAATCAAAATGGTATAATACACCTCTGAAGCTCACAGGCCTCCTCTTTTTATACAGTAAAACCTAGTGATGTGCTCCGGACATTTTTCGTGTTTTGGTTTTGGATTCGGACGTGTTTTGGCAAAACCTCCCTTAAAAAATTTTGTCGGATTCAGGTGTGTTTTGGATTCGGGTGTTTTTTTTTCAAAAACAACTTAAATCATAGAATTTGGGGGTAATTTTGATCCCATAGTATTATTAACCTCAATAACCATAATTTCCACTCGTTTCCAGTCTATTCTGAACACCTCACAATATTATTTTTAGTCCTAAAATTTGCACCGAGGCCGCTGGATGACTAAGCTAAGCGACCCAAGTGGCCGGCACAAACACCTAGCCCATCTAGGAGTGGCACTGCAGTGTTAGACAGGATGGCACTTTAAAAAATTGGCCCCAAACATCGCATGATGCAAAGATAAATAAAAAAAAAAGAGGTGCAAGATGGAATTGTCCTTGAGCCCTCCCACCCACCCTTATGTTGTATAAACAGGACATGCACACTTTAACAAACCCATCATTTCAGCTACAGGGTCTGCCACACGACTGTGGCTGAAATGACTGGTTGGTTTGGGCCCCCACCAAAAAAGAAGCAATCAATCTCTCCTTGCACAAACTGGCTCTACAGAGGCAAGATGTCCACCTCCTCCTCATCCTCCGATTCCTCACCCCTTTCACTATGTACATCCCCCTCCTCACAGAATATTAATTCGTCCCCACTGGAATCCACCATCTCAGGTCCCTGTGTACTTTCTGGAGGCAATCGCTGGTAAATGTCTCCACGGAGGAATTGATTATAATTAATTTTGATGAACATCATCTTCTCCACATTTTGTGGAAGTAACCTCATACGCCGATCGCTGACAAGGTGACCGGCTGCACTAAACACTCTTTCGGAGTACACACTGGAGGGGGGGCAACTTAGGTAAAATAATGCCAGTTTGTGCAAGGGCCTCCAAATTGCCTCTTTTTCCTGCCAGTATACGTACAGACTGTCTGACATGCCTACAGTGATGCTGTCACACATATAATCTTCCACCATTCTTTCAATGGTGACAGAATCATATGCAGTGACAGTAGACGACATGTCAGTAATCGTTGGAAGGTCTTTCAGTCCGGACCAGATGTCAGTTTTCGCTCCTGACTGCCCTGCATCACCACCAGCGGGTGGTTTTGGAAAATTGATCCTTTTCCTGGCAGCTCCAGTGGCGGTAGAAAATGAAGGAGGAGCTGTTGACAATTGTCTCACCAGCAGGTCTTTGAACATCTGCAGACTTGTGTCTGCCGGAAAGAGAGATACAACGTAGGCTTTAAACTTAGGATCGAGCACGTGGCCAAAATGTAGTGCTCTGATTTCAACAGATTGACCACTCGTGAATCCTGGTTTAGCGAATGAAGGGCTCCATCCACAAGTCCCACATGCCTAGCGGAATCGCTCCGTTTTAGCCCCTCCTTCAATCTCTCCAGCTGCTTCTGCAAAAGCCTGATGAGGGGAATGACCTGCCTCAAGCTGGCAGTGTCTGACTTGTATGGCCTTTTGCTGCTCCTCCATCCTCTGAAGCATATAGAGGGTTGAATTTCACCTCGTTACCACCTCTTGCTTCAGCTGATGGCGGGGAATGTTCAGGAGTGTTTGCTGGTGCTCCAGTCTTTGGCACGCGGTCGCTGAATGCCGAAAGTGGCCAGCAATTCTTTGGGTCACCGACAGCATCTCTTGCACGCCCCTGTTATTTTTTAAAAAATTCTGCACCACCAAATTCATTGTATGTGCAAAACATGGGACGTGCTGGAATTTGCCCACATGTAATGCACGCACCATGGGGGTCATTCCGAGTTGTTCGCTCGTTATTTTTTTCTCGCAACGGAGCGATTAGTCGCTAATGCGCATGTGCAATGTCCACAGTGCGACTGCGCCAAGTAAATTTGCTATGCAGTTAGGAATTTTACTCACGGCATTACGAGGTTTTTTCTTCGTTCTGGTGATCGTAATGTGATTGACAGGAAGTGGGTGTTTCTGGGCGGAAACTGGCCGTTTTATGGGAGTGTGTGAAAAAACGGTACCGTTTCTGGGAAAAACGCGGGAGTGGCTGGAGAAACGGAGGAGTGTCTGGGCGAACGCTGGGTGTGTTTGCGACGTCAAACCAGGAACGACAAGCACTGAACTGATCGCACTGGCAGAGTAAGTCTCGAGCTACTCAGAAACTGCACAGAGAAGTCTTTTCGCAATACAGGTTGAGTATCCCTTATCCAAAATACTTGGGACCAGAGGTATTTTGGATATCGGATTTTTCCGTATTTTGGAATAATTGCATACCATAATAAGATATCATGGTGATGGGACCTAAATCTAAACACAGAATGCATTTATGTTACATATACACCTTATACACACAGCCTGAAGGTAATTTTAGCCAATATTTTTTATAACTTTGTGCATTAAGCAAAGTGTATCTAGATTCACACAATTTATTTATGTTTCATATACACCTTATACACACAGCCTGAAGGTCATTTAATACAATATTTTTAATAACTTTGTGTGTTAAACAAAGTTTGTGTACATTTAACCATCAAAAAACAAAGGTTTCACTGTCTCACTCTCACTCAAAAAATTCCGTATTTCGAAATATTTGGATATGGGATACTCAACCTGTATTGCGTATCTTTCGTTCGCAATTTTGATAAGCTAAGATTCACTCCCAGTAGGCGGCGGCTTAGCGTGTGCAAAGATGCTAAAAGCAGCTTGCGAGCGAACAACTCGGAATGACCCCCCATATTGGTGGCGTTGTCCGATGTCACAAATCCCCAGGAGAGTCCAATTGGGGTAAGCCAATCTGCGATGATGTTCCTCAGTTTCCGCAAGAGGTTGTCAGCTGTGTGCCTCTTATGGAAAGCGGTGATACAAAGCGTAGCCTGCCTAGGAACGAGTTGGCGTTTGCGAGATGCTGCTACTGGTGCTGCCGCTGCTGCTGTTGCTGCTGGAGGCAATACATCTACCCAGTGGGCTGTCACAGTCATATAGTCCTTAGTCTGCCCTGCTCCACTTGTCCACATGTCCGTGGTTAAGTGGACATTGGGTACAACTGCATTTTTTAGGACACTGGTGACTCTTTTTTTTCTGATGTCTGTGTACATTCTCTGTATCGCCTGTCTAGAGAAGTGGAACCTAGATGGTATTTGGTACCGGGGACACAGTACCTCAAGAAATTCTCTAAGTCCCTGTGAACTAACGGCGGATACCGGACGCACGTCTAACACCAACACAGCTGTCAAGGCCTGAGTTATCCGCTTTGCAACAGGATGACTGCTGTTATATTTCATCTTCCTCGCAAAGGACTGTTGGACAGTCAATTGCTTACTGGAAGTAGTACAAGTGGTCTTCCGACTTCCCCTCTGGGATGATGATCGACTCCCAGCAGCAACAACAGCAGCAGTAGGCGTTATACTCAAGGATGCATCGGAGAAATCCCAGGCAGGAGAGGACTCGTCAGACTTGACAGTGACATGGCCTGCAGGACTATTGGCTTTCCTGTGTAAGGTGGAAATTGACACTGAGGGAGTTGGTGGTGTGGTTTGCAGGAGCTCGGGTACAAGAGGAAGAAGGGATTTAGTTGTCAGTGGACTGCTTCCGCTGTCACCCAAAGTTTTTGAACTTGTCAATGACTTCTGATGAATGCGCTCCAGGTGGCGTATAAGGGAGGATGTTCCTAGGTGGTTAACATCCTTACCCCTACTTATTACAGCTTGACAAAGGCAACACACGGCTTGACACCAGTTGTCCGCATTTCTGTTGAAATAATTCCACACCGAAGAGGTGATTTTTTTTTGTAATTTGACCAGACATGTCAATGGCCATATTCGTCCCACGGACAACAGGTGTCTCCCCGGGTGCCTGACTTAAACAAACCACCTCACCATCAGAATCCTTCTGGTCAATTTCCTCCCCAGCGCCAGCAACACCCATATCCTCATCCTGGTGTACTTCAACAGTGACATCTTCAATTTGAATATCAGGAACTGTACTGTGGGTGCTCCTTCCAGCACTTGCAGGGGGCGTGCAAATGGTGGAAGGAGCCACCTCTTCCCGTCCAGTGTTGGGAAGGTCAGGCATCGCAACCGACACAACTGGACTCTTCTTGGGAATTTGTGATTTAGAAGAACGCACAGTTCTTTGCTGTGCTTTTGCCAGCTTAACTCTTTTCATTTTTCTAGCTGGAGGATGAGTGCTTCCATCCTCATGTGAAGCTGGACCACTAGTCATGAGGAACATAGGAGAGGGCCTTAGCTGTTCCTTGCCACTCCGTGTCGTAAATGGCATATTGGCAAGTTTACGCTTCTCCTCAGACGCTTTTAATTTAGATTTGTGGGTCATTTTACTGAACTTTTGTTTTTTGGAACTTACATGCTCTCTACTATGACATTGGGCATCGGCCTTGACAGACGACGTTTGTCAGAGTCAAAAATATTACATAAAAAGAACATACAAACTACTCACATTATAAGTCGCTATACTTGCAAATACGAGCAGCGAGCACAGCAATATATGGTAACACACGCATTTACACGGACATGCCACAGAGATGGATTCGACACTTATTTCATGCAGTACATAATTATAATAATATCAAGCGCCAGACATCATGATGATTTAAAATTATATAATGAAGTAATGTCATGTATGTGTATTATTTGAACGAAGCAAGATAGACCTGTCATATTTACTATTAAAGCAACCAGATTAATGTGAAGATTCATTTGATACTTATTATTAAGTTGTAGGACATTGCAACAAATAATTATGATTAAATGTATAAAAGCTAAAATCACTTTTATTAGAACAATAGATATTCCAAACAGGTAGTGGACAGGAAGCTCAGGCCAGCCACTCATACGTCCCCAAGGCTGAACCTCCTCAGCACACGAACAAACCAGTGACTCATCATGAATGAGAAAGTCCCCTCCCCCAAACTAGATAACACATTGCTGATCACACAGGAAGCCAGTTGCTGTTTTGTACCAGAGGATGATGGAGTTGCTTTTAGACCAGATCTGCATGATTTTACAGAGAGAGATAGATATAAGATGCATTGAGGGAATGGTATTGTATGCTGGCCTGTAACTGTAACTGTATGTATTTTGTATTAACTGATTACTGTGCTATTGTATCCATGTAACTATAGGTATACTGTACATTGTAATATATTTTGAATCCATATCCTTTTAATAACAAATATATATACATCAATGAGCTTTGGAACTCAGATAATGTGTGGGTGTATTGTTTTCTCTTATGGGATGCAGTGTTTTGCTATGTATAGTGCACATTCATGGCACATGGTAATAAGAGGTAAAGGCGTTTAAAATATATATTAGAGCGGGCATTTTAAATATTTGTGAGAAAGCAATTTGGCATTTACAGATGAGGGCTCTTACGGGATATCATGGTCTTAATGATGCACTGTACATTACAAACGTGGCTGTGATCGACCGGCTCCGATGGACGCATCGCGACGCTGATGAAAATAACATCCATGTGTATTGTTGTGGTATCAGTAAGCCAATGATATGAAATTTCAAGGGACAATGCGTTTCTCATAATATTTAAGATGCTAAAATGTATTTTTATTGTTGCAAAACAAAGTTCAAATAAGTCATATTGTGTTTGACTCAGATTGGATTGTTTATCTGTTAAGTAGGTTTAAAAGTACATTTAAAAGTTGCTGCATAGCCTTGATATAGTTTTTTTTAAACTCAGGCCTAAAATAACTTCTGGTGCTTGTATAATGTGTGATTTCTTTGTGACAAAGGACTCCGCATGGTCTGTCCTCCATTTTGGACTAACCACATGACCTGTCCACCATTTTGTGTAAGCCTCATGGATGTGGAAGGGGGAGGAGCAGTGGCCATTTTAGAAAGGTCACTTTCTAAATAGCCGATTTTAAGTCTGCTCAGAACAATCAGTTTCCTTGGTCACATCAAATATTTTTTTTCTTTCTTCTTCTTTCCCAGGATTTAGTTAACTCTCTGTTTGCTATAAGATAGGCATTGAAATGCTAATTAACTGGTTCAACCACTTTTACAGGCAGGCAAAAGCACATAGCTTTGATATGCAAATAAGAGGTAAGGTGCCCCATAGAAGGCTAGTGAATGATACATATATAATATTATTATAATTATGTGTATATTTATATCAGTGTATGTTCTGCAAGATAGTTATCCAATCTGAATCATATCATTTAAATTATAGATTATTGCAGTCATTATAGATCTGTGTGAAATAGAACACATTTGTTGCTATATAGGGAAATTTGAAATAACAGTATTTTAAGGAAGTAAGGGTAAAGACACAAATGCAGGTCTGCATAAAAGTTTATACAGAACAAGTTGTGTCTAGTGGGCAATAGTAATTAGTATTGTTCACATTTATAGAGCGGTGTGATTTGTTTTATTGTGGATGCAGGGTTTTGTAGACGTGTCTCGGACAAAGTACAGGACTGCGCACGCAGCGTAAGAGACACGCACGGTCGCGTGTTTACGCAAAGTGCGTAAGAGTGCGGGCGCTAAGTACAAATTACACAATAGTGTCGTTTAGTTCAAAGGTGGGACAGTAGCCATGCTACAATAGCACAAAACTACTCGGTTTCTAAAGCAGATTAGTATAAAACTTTTGTTTAAACTGTATTGTCTCTGGGGGTAAAGCTGCCAATCTGAATGTTTTTCTGTACAGAAAATTTTAATTCAAAGTGTATCTGAGTGATCGAAAGCGGAGTGAGTGGATTTTAAACCCCGGAAATCGGGTCCCGTGGTACACAAAGTAAGTGGAGGATTGGAGGCGTGAGGCGGCTGACTCACGTTAATATAGATTGAAACATGCAAATCGTGAGGAGATTTGCAGAGGAGTGTAATAGGGAATTGTGCATTGTGTAGTATTGAAGTAAAAAGGTTTTTTGTTACGCTCCGGCTGAAGGGTCGCAGTTTGTACATCGACCCATGGTTGTACGGCAGATAGGTAACAAGTACCTATACGCTGTGCGATTGGACCGCGCGTTTGTGGGTGCGATATATAGCGCAACTTGATACCCCTTTACGAGCTTTTGTGTAAAATCGCGGTATCATTAGCGCTGTGTAGAGCATATGCAATCGTGATTTGTGTATAAGTGCATAGGGAGTTTTCGCTGGTCTCTCTCAGGAAAATCTCCAGCAGCGGATATTTACTGGAAAAGGTAAGTCACTGCTAACACTTCCAGTAAATAGAAACCAATAGGGTCTCACTGTGTACGCGGTGTTCACTATTGGAGTGAGTCGTGGTACTCAGCGGAGAAGGAGCGAGTGAAAGCGCTAGGTGTCTTTCACCGTCTATCTGTGGTGTGCATTGGGGATTGCGTTTATTGGCAAAAAGTCCGTGATGGGATCCAATTGCACAAGCAGTGGGCGTTTGGTAGCTAGGGTTCAGGCTGAAGAAGTGGGACCGAGAAGGTCAGAATTGCGACCGAGAGGGTCAGCAAGGTCTATTATGGGTGAAAAATATGGTTCACACAAGGAGGCTTTTTGCAATGAATGGTATTGTATGCTGGCCTGTAACTGTATGTATTTTGTATTAACTGATTACTGTGCTATTGTATCCATGTAACTATAGGTATACTGTACATTGTGATATTTTGAATCCATATCCTTTTAATAAAAAATATATATATATACACATCAATGAGCTTTGGAACTCAGATAATGTGTGGGTGTATTGTTTTCTCTTATGGGATGCAGTGTTTTGCTATATATAGTGCACATTCATGGCACATGGTAATAAGAGGTAAAGGCGTTTACAATATATATTAGAGCGGGCATTTTAAATATTTGTGAGAAAGCAATTTGGCATTCACACGTTGATGGCATTTAATCGTCTCGGCCATGACTAGTGGCAGCATTCCAGTCACAGATACCACTGTGACTGAAATGATGATGACCTATGCACAGTGACAGGACACTACCACAGCACCCTACAGCAGCAAGATGCAGCACAAGACACTGGACGTTTAGTCACCACAATGCAGCACTGACACTGAGCACAGATATTCAGCACTGTTCAGGATACTAGAAGTGACACGGAGCTGCAAGATACAGCAATGGACTACTTTACTGTACTACTATATACTGGTGGTCACCACAATGCAGCACTGTACTACTATATACTGGTCACCACAATGCAGCACAGATATTGAGCACTGATCAGGAGAATAGAACTGAGTCTGACACGGAGCTGCAAGATACAGCAATGGACTACTGTACTGTACTACTATATACTGGTCACCACAATGCAGCACTGTACTACTATATACTGGTCACCACAATGCAGCACTGTACTACTATATACTGGTCACCACAATGCAGCACAGATATTGAGCACTGATCAGGAGAATAGAACTGAGTCTGACACGGAGCTGCAAGGTACAGCAATGGACTACTTTACTGTACTACTATATACTGGTGGTCACCACAATGCAACACTGTACTACTATATACTGGTCACCACAATGCAGCACAGATATTGAGCACTGATCAGGAGAATAGAACTGAGACTGACACGGAGCTGCTAGATACAGCAGTGGACTACTGTACTGTACTACTATATACTGGTGGTCAACACAATGCAGCACTGTACTACTATATACTGGTCACCACAATGCAGCACAGATATTGAGCACTGATCAGGAAACTAGAACTGAGTCTGACACGGAGCTTCAAGATACAGCAATGGCCTACTGTACTGTACTACTATATACTGGTGGTCAACACAATGCAGCACTGTACTACTATATACTAGTCACCACAATGCAGCACAGATATTGAGCACTGATCAGGAGAATAGAACTGAGTGACACGGAGCTGCAAGATACAGCAATGGACAACTGTACTGTACTACTATATACTGGTAGTCAACACAATGCAGCACTGTACTACTATATACTGGTCACCATAATGCAGCACAGATATTGAGAACTGATCAGGAGACGAGAACTGAGTCTGACACGGAGCTGCAAGATACAGCAATGGACTACTGTACTGTACTACTATATAATGATGGTCAACACAATGCAGCACTGTACTACTATATACTAGTCACCACAATGCAGCACAGATATTGAGCACTGATCAGGATACTAGAAGTGACACGGAGCAGCAAGATGCAGCAATGGCCTACTGTACTGTACTACTATATACTGGTGGTCACCACAATCCAGCACTGTACTACTATATACTGGTCACCACAATGCAGCACAGATATTGAGAACTGATCAGGAGACCAGAACTGAGTCTGACACGGAGCTGCAAGATACAGCAATGGCCTACTGTACTGTACTACTATATACTGGTGGTCACCACAATGCAGCACACTGAGCACAGATATTGAGCTTTTCAGGCAGAGAACGTAGCCACGTCCTCTCCGCTCAATCGACAATGCACAAGTGAAAATGGCGGCGTCGCGCGGCTCTTTATATGGAATCTGAATCTCGCAAGAATCCAACAGCAGGATGATGACGTTTTCCCCCGTTCGGGTTTTGCGTATTAGGCGGGAAGAACCGAGGCTGCCTCGGACCCGTGTAAACCACGTGAAGTTCGGGGGGGTTCGGATCTCGACGAACCGAACCCGCTCATCTCTAGTAAAACCACAATACATCTCAGTGGGTAGTTCCCCCTGAGTCCTTTCCATCCAATCAGGATAACTTACAAAATATAAATAAATTACATTTTAAAAGGATATAAGTGCATTAAGCAATTTCCTCCTTCCTGTCACACACAGAGTTAACCTCCTGCAATGCTAGGCTTCACCTTTAGCATCTGCCTTTCCAGGGTGAATTAGGTCCACCCCGTACTCAGATGCCCCCAAGACTTACGTATGGACAAGGTGACTATTGGAGGCTGGGCAAGAGTATGGTATAGTGCAGAGAAACGCTCACAGGATGCAACCTAGATAATCTGCCCAATAAATTCTGTCACTAATATCAGTTTGTGTATGCGAGTGCAAAAATACACAGGATGGAATAAGCAACTAAACACAAACTGTATGTGAATGCAACAATGCATAGTGTGCTGTTAGCAACTAAATACAAGCAATGAATAACTTATCTGAAGTCCCTTAAGGAACTAGGCAGAGCAAAGCAAGGTACAGATAACAATACAAATAAGCTTGCAGTAGTCCCTTGGATTCCAGGCAAGGCTTTAACTGGAGCTGTCTGAATGGACTTCCAGACTTGGTCTCACATACACAGTCGGGATCTCAGGTAACACAGATAATGTACGCAGGATTCTGGCAGGACAGGGTACACAGGATTCAAGCAGGACTGGGTATCACAAGTAATGTAATAGCACTAACTGCACAGGTTCAAGATACCACCATAGGACAGGGAACAGAACCAGGTACAAACAGGAATAAGAGCCTATAACCGGCATCTGGTAGAGGGCAGGCTGGGTAATAAAGGGAGCAAGTCCCAATCAGGATGGCTGGAAAAGGACAAACCTCCTGAAACACAGATTAACTGCAGATGTAAAACCAGACATAAGGCAATGGCCTAATTATCTGACAGGTGAGACTGCACAGGCAACACATACAGGAGACAGACTGCAGTTACGCAGACTGACCAAAGGCGGCCCGCAACAGTACCCCAAACAAGTACATGAGAAAACCTGGAATGCTAGCAGAAACACAACAGACTCACAATATAAAAACAGAAACAGAATGCAAGCTGCAGTCGCAGCATGTAACACCTCTTCAGTAGTTTCCAGTATAGTGCCATTAATATGGTATCCGGTCTCTAGGTCGACCACACTTAGGTCGACAGTCAGTAGGTCAACCACTATTGGTTGACATGATCTAGGTAGACCACTATTGGTCAACATGCACTAGGTCAATAGGGTTTCTAGTTTGACATGGTCAATAGGTCGACATGTTCTAGGTTGACATGACAAAAGGTCGACATGAGTTTTTCACAATATTTTTAATTTTTTTGAACTTTTTCATACTTTACGATCCACGTGGATTACAACTGGGAACGGTAACCTGTGGCGAGCGCAGCGTTAGCAGAGTGAGGCACCATGCCCAAAGCATGTGAGGGGACACGGTGCACTAATTGGGGTTCCCCGTCACTGTACGGAGAAAACACTAAAGGTTTTTTTTAAACTCATGTCGGCCTTTTGTCATGTCGACCTTGGTCATGTCGACCTAATGCTTGTGTCAACATATTTTAGGTGTCAACTTAGTTACTGTCACCAATAGTGGTCAACCTAGATACTGTTAAAGTAAGTGTGGTCGACCCTATGAACCACACCCATTGATACTATATATAGCCTTTGGATTTTTGAGACCCAAGTGCTTGATTTTGCATTATTTGGCATTAAACTGTAATTGCCACACTCTTGACCATTCCTCTAGTCTACCTAGATCCTCAGTCATTTGTTTTACCCCTCCTGGTGTGTCTACCCTGTTGCAAACTTTCGTATCATCTGCAAAAAGGCATACTTTCCCTTTAATGCCATTTGCTATGGCACCAATAAAGATATTAAAAAGCACTGGTCCAAGTACAGATCCCTGGGGTACTCCACTGGTAACATTTCCCTCCTGTGAATGCACTCCATTTACCACAACTCTCTGTTTTCTATCCTGCAACCAAGATCTTATTCGTTCAATAATCCTAGTATCCAATCCCAAGCGTTCCAGTTTATTTAGCAGTCTGCGATGTGGAACAGAGTCAAAAGCCTTACTAAAGTCTAGATAAGCTATATCCACGGCTCCACCTTTATCCATCACTTTAGTCACACAGTCAAAAAAGTCAATAAGATTTGTTTGACATGATCTCCCCGCCCATGACGAATTAGAAACAAAACTAAATCCAAAACACAGGGGTCGGCGCACATCTGATAATGAAATACCTGACACTCACCTGCCACCTCAGACTGCTCATTGTTATAGGCCTGATTCAGCATGGATCGCAAAAGTGCTGAAATCGCTATTTGTCCATTTCAGCACTTCTGCGCATCGACTCACCGTTTGGTGGATGCGGCCCGGACAACAGAAGTGTGTCTCGACCGTTAGTGGGGCGGGCCGTGAGAGCTGCGTTACATCACAAGCTGCCACTGTGACCAGAAACATGGCTGCCCGGCAACTGCCTACGTGCAGGGGCAACCCTTAAGATGCGAGCGCATTGCTGTGAAGTGATGCGCTTGCATTTTAGCGGGAGGGGGGGTCTTTGCCTTGTGCTGAGTGGCCCCCTGCATGAAAGAGACGTGAGTTGTACTCATGCTGAATTAAGCCCTGTATACGGTACCTGACCGTTATCACCTTCCGCTGACTCTTCCTATATATCCAACACTCACCTGTCTCCTGAGACTGCTGATTATTATACCTGACACTCACCTGTCTCCTGAGACTGCTGATTATTATACCTGACACTCACCTGTCTCCTGAGACTGCTGATTATTATACCTGACACTCACCTGTCTCCTGAGGCTGCTGATTATTATATATCCAACACTCACCTGTCTCCTGAGACTGCTGATTATTATACCCGACACTCACCTGTCTCCTGAAACTGCTGATTATTACATACCTGACACTCGCCTGTCTCATGAGACTGCTGACTATTATACCTGACACTCACCTGTCTCCTGAGACTGCGGATTATTATACCTGACACTCACCTGTCTCCTGAGACTGCTGATTATTACATACCTGACACTCACCTGACTTCTGAGACTGCTGATTATTACATACCTGACACTCACCTGTCTCCTGAGACTGCTGATTATTACATACCTGACCCAATGCTCATACCTATGTCACACCTCCCAACATGACCTCTCTAGGAGGACACAATGCTCTGCTCCTGCTCTTCCCTCTTACTGTATGATTACCATCACCTGTGCTGTACCCTAATACTGACCCAGTGCTCATACCTATGTCATACCTCCCAACATGACCTCTCCAGGAGGACACAATGCTCTGCTCCTGCTCTTCCTTCTTACTGTATGATTACCATCACCTGTGCTATACCCTAATACTGACCCAGTGCTCATACCTATGTCATACCTCCCAACATGACCTCTCCAGGAGGGACACAATGTTCTGCTCCTGCTCTTCCCTCTTACTGTATGATTACCATCACCTGTGCTATACCCTAATACTGACCCAGTGCTCATACCTATGTCATACCTCCCAACATGACCTCTCCAGGAGGACACAATGCTCTGCTCCTGCTCTTCCCTCTTACTGTATGATTACAATCACCTGTGCTGTACCCTAATACTGACCCAGTGCTCATACTTATGTCATACCTCCCAACATGACCTCTCCAGGAGGACACAATGCTCTGCTCCTGCTCTTCCCTCTTACTGTATGATTACAATCACCTGTGCTGTACCCTAATACTGACCCAGTGCTCATACTTATGTCATACCTCCCAACATGACCTCTCCAGGAGGACACAACGCTCTGCTCCTGCTCTTCCCTCTTACTGTATGATTACCATCACCTGTGCTGTACCCTAATACTGACCCAGTCCTCATACCTATGTCATACCTCCCAACATGACCCTCTCCAGGAGGACACAATGCTCTGCTTCAGCTGTTCCCTCTTACTGTATGATTACCATCACCTGTGCTGTACCCCAATACTGACCCAGTGCTCATACCTATGTCATACCTCCCAACATGACCTCTCCAGGACACAATGCTCTGCTCCTGCTCTTCCCTCTTACTGTATGATTACCATCACTTGTGCTATACCCTAATACTGACCCAGTGCTCATACCTATGTCATACCTCCCAACATGACCCTCTCCAGGAGGACACAATGCTCTGCTCCTGCTCTTCCCTCTTACTGTATGATTACCATCACCTGTGCTGTACCCTAATACTGACCCAGTGCTCATACCTATGTCATACCTCCCAACATGACCCTCTCCAGGAGGACACAATGCTCTGCTCCTGCTCTTCCCTCTTACAGTATGATTACCATCACCTGTGCTGTACCCTAATACTGACCCAGTGCTCATACCTATGTCATACCTCCCAACATGACCCTCTCCAGAATGACACAATGCTCTACTCCAGCTCTTTCCTCTGACTGTATGATTACCATCACCTGTGCTGTACCCTAATACTGACCCAGTGCTCTTACCTGTGTCATACCACCCAACATGACCTCTCCAGGAGGACACAATGCTCTGCTTCAGATGTTCCCTCTTACTGTATGATTACCATCACCTGTGCTGTACCCTAATACTGACCCAGTGCTCTTACCTGTGTCATACCACCCAACATGACCTCTCCAGGAGGACACAATGCTCTGCTTCAGATGTTCCCTCTTACTGTATGATTACCATCACCTGTGCTGTACCCTAATACTGACCCAGTGCTCATACCTATGTCATACCTCCCAACATGACCTCTCCAGGAGGACACAATGCTCTGCTCCTGCTCTTCCCTCTTACTGTATGATTACCATCACCTGTGCTGTACCCTAATACTGACCCAGTGCTCATACCTATGTCAAACCTCCCAACATGACCCTCTCCAGGAGGACACAATGCTCTGCTTCAGATGTTCCCTCTTACTGTATGATTACCAACACCTGTGCTGTACCCTAATACTGACCCAGTGCTCATACCTATGTCATACCTCCCAACATGACCTCTCCAGGAGGACACAATGCTCTGCTCCTGGACTTCCCTCTTACTGTATGATTACCATCACCTGTGCTGTACCCTAATACTGACCCAGTGCTCATACCTATGTCATACCTCCCAACATGACCCTTTCCAGGAGGACAAAAATGCTCTGCTCCTGCACTACCCTCTTACTATATGATTACCATCACCTGTGCTGTACCCTAATACTGACCCAGTGCTCATACCTATGTCATACTTCCCAACATGACCTCTTCAGGAGGACACAATGCTCTGCTCCTGCTCTTCAGTCTTACTGTATGATTACCATCACCTGTGCTGTACCCTAATACTGACCCAGTGCTCATATTTATGTCATACCTCCCAACATGACCCTCTCCAGGAGGACACAATGATCTGCTCCTGCTCTTCCCTCTTACTGTATGATCACCATCACCTGTGCTGTACCCTAATACTGACCCAGTGCTCATATTTATGTCATACCTCCCAACATGACCCTCTCCAGGAGGACACAATGATCTGCTCCTGCTCTTCCCTCTTACTGTATGATCACCATCACCTGTGCTGTACCCTAATACTGACCCAGTGCTCATACCTATGTCATACCTCCCAACATGACCTCTCCAGGAGGACACAATGCTCTGCTCCTGCTCTTCCCTCTTAAGGCCCATACACACTTGACGATGCACACGTCGTTAACGACCATCGTTAACGACTTCCCTTGAACTTCCCTTGAACAGCTGAGCAAACGACATGAGCATACACACTACCAACGACGAAAGACCAAAGACCATTCATCATTGAAGCATCCAAGCTGAACAGTTTATTTAAATAATGAGCTGGGAACAGGGCTGGTGAACAGTGGCTTGGTCGTTGGTCGTTGGTCTTTCACACCATACACATTCAATGACGTCTCTGGTCGGTAACGACCATAGAGGAAATTGAGCATACATGCTCCACAGATAAGCGAGGGTCGTTAACGTCCCGCGGGGCCGCGCATCGGTGGTCGTCGGATGCATACACACTTGACGATATAATGAGCGACGTCGTTGATGAGGGCTGAAATGAACGACGTCGTTCATTTTATCGTCAAGTGTGTATGGGCCTTTACTGTATGATTACCATCACCTGTGCTGTACCCTAATACTGACCTAGTGCTCATACCTATGTCATACCTCCCAACATGACCCTCTCCAGGAGGACACAATGCTCTGCTCCTGCTCTTCCCTCTTACTGAATGATTACCATCACCTGTGCTGTACCCTAATACTGACCCAGTGCTCATACCTATGTTATACCTCCCAACATGACCCTCTCCAGGAGGACACAATGCTCTGCTCCTGCTCTTCCCTCTTACTGTATGATTACCATCAACTGTGCTGTACCCTAATACTGACCCAGTGCTCATACTTATGTCATACCTCCCAACATGACCCTCTCCAGGAGGACACAATGATCTGCTCCTGCTCTTCCCTCTTACTGTATGATCACCATCACCTGTGCTGTATCCTAATACTGACCCAGTGCTCATACTTATGTCATACCTCCCAACATGACCCTTTCCAGGAGGACAAAAATGCTCTGCTCCTGCACTACCCTCTTACTGTATGATTACCATCACCTGTGCTGTACCCTAATACTGACCCAGTGCTCATACCTATGTCATACCTCCCAACATGACCTCTTCAGGAGGACACAATGCTCTGCTCCTGCTCTTCAGTCTTACTGTATGATTACCATCACCTGTGCTGTACCCTAATACTGATCCAGTGCTCATACCTATGTCATACCTCCCAACATGACCTCTCCAGGAGGACACAATGCTCTGCTCCTGCTCTTCCCTCTTACTGTATGATTACCATCACCTGTGCTGTACCCTAATACTGACCCAGTGCTCATATTTATGTCATACCTCCCAACATGACCCTCTCCAGGAGGACACAATGATCTGCTCCTGCTCTTCCCTCTTACTGTATAATCACCATCACCTGTGCTGTATCCTAATACTGACCCAGTGCTCATACCTATGTCATACCTCCCAACATGACCCTTTCCAGGAGGACAAAAATGCTCTGCTCCTGCACTATCCTCTTACTGTATGATTACCATCACCTGTGCTGTACCCTAATACTGATCCAGTGCTCATACCTATGTCATACCTCCCAACATGACCTCTCCAGGAGGACACAATGCTCTGCTCCTGCTCTTCCCTCTTACTGTATGATTACCATCACCTGTGCTCTACCCTAATACTGACCCAGTGCTCATATTTATGTCATACCTCCCAACATGACCCTCTCCAGGAGGACACAATGATCTGCTCCTGCTCTTCCCTCTTAAGGCCCATACACACTTGACGATGCACACGTCGTTAACGACCGTCGTTAACGATTTCCCTTGAACTTCCCTTGAACAGCTGAGCAAACGACATGAGCATACACACTACCAACGACGAAAGACGAAAGACCAAAGACGAAAGACCAAAGACCAAAGACCATTCATCGTTGAAGCATCCAAGCTGAACAGTTTATTTAAATAATGAGCTGGGAACAGGGCTGGTGAACAGTGGCTTGGTCGTTGGTCGTTGGTCTTTCACACCATACACATTCAACGACGTCTCTGGTCGGTAACGACCATAGAGGAAATTGAGCATACATGCTCCACAGATAAGCGAGGGTCGTTAACGTCCTGCGGGGCCGCGCATCGGTGGTCGTCGGATGCATACACACTTGACGATGTAATGAGCAACGTCGTTGATGAGGGCTGAAATGAACGACGTCGTTCATTTTATCGTCAAGTGTGTATGGGCCTTTACTGTATGATTACCATCACCTGTGCTGTACCCTAATACTGACCTAGTGCTCATACCTATGTCATACCTCCCAACATGACCCTCTCCAGGAGGACACAATGATCTGCTCCTGCTCTTCCCTCTTACTGTATGATCACCATCACCTGTGCTGTATCCTAATACTGACCCAGTGCTCATACTTATGTCATACCTCCCAACATGACCCTTTCCAGGAGGACAAAAATGCTCTGCTCCTGCACTACCCTCTTACTGTATGATTACCATCACCTGTGCTGTACCCTAATACTGACCCAGTGCTCATACCTATGTCATACCTCCCAACATGACCTCTCCATGAGGACACAATGCTCTGCTCCTGCTCTTCTCTCTTACTGTATGATTACCATCACCTGTGCTGTACCCCAATACTGACCCAGTGCTCCTACCTATGTCATACCTCCCAACATGACCTCTCCAGGAGGACACAATGCTCTGCTCCTGCTCTTCCCTCTTACGGTATGATTACCATCACCTGTGCTGTACCCTAATACTGACCCAGTGCTCATACCTATGTCATACCTCCCAACATGACCTCTCCAGGAGGACACAATGCTCTGTTCCTGCTCTTCAGTCTTACTGTATGATTACCATCACCTGTGCTGTATCCTAATACTGACCCAGTGCTCATACCTATGTCATACCTCCCAACATGACCTCTCCAGGAGGACACAATGCTCTGCTCCTGCTCTTCCCTCTTACTGTATGATTACCATCACCTGTGCTGTACCCTAATACTGACCCAGTGCTCATACCTATGTCATACCTCCCAACATAACCTCTCCAGGAGGACACAATGCTCTGCTCCCGCTCTTCCCTCTAACTGTATGATCACCATCACCTGTGCTGTACCCTAATACTGACCCAGTGCTCATACCTATGTCATACCTCCCAACATGACCTCTCCAGGAGGACACAATGCTCTGCTCCCGCTCTTCCCTCTTACTGTATGATTACCATCACCTGTGCTGTACCCTAATACTGACCCAGTGCTCATACCTATGTCACACCTCCCAACATGACCTCTCCAGGAGGACACAATGCTCTGCTCCTGCTCTTCCCTCTTACTGTATGATTACCATCACCTGTGCTGTACCCTAATACTGACCAAGTGCTCATACCTATGTCATACCTCCCAACATGACCTCTCCAGGAGGACACAATGATCTGCTCCTGCTCTTCCCTCTTACTGTATGATTACCATCACCTGTGCTGTACCTTAATACTGACCCAGTGCTCATACCTATGTCATACCTCCCAACATGACCCTCCCCAGGAGGACACAATGCTCTGCTCCTGCTATTCCCTCTTACTGTATGATTACCATCACCTATGTTGTACCCTGATACTGACCCAGTGCTCATACCTATGTCATACCTCCCAACATGACCTCTCTAGGAGGACACAATGATCTGCTCCTGCTCTTCCCTCTTACTGTATGATTACCATCACCTGTGCTGTACCCTAATACTGACCCAGTGCTCATACCTATGTCATACCTCCCAACATGACCTCTCTAGGAGGACACAATGATCTGCTCCTGCTCTTCCCTCTTACCATCACCTGTGCTGTACCCTAATACTGACCCAGTGCTCATACCTATGTCACACCTCCCAACATGACCTCTCCAGGACACAATGCTCTGCTCCTGCTCTTCCCTCTTACTGTATGATTACCATCACCTGTGCTGTACCCTAATACTGACCCAGTGCTCATACCTATGTCACACCTCCCAACATGACCCTCTCCAGGAGGACACAATGCTCTGCTCCTGCTCTTCCCTCTTACTGTATGATTACCATCACCTGTGCTGTACCCTAAAACTGACCCAGTGCTCATACCTATGTCATACCTCCCAACATGACCTCTCCAGGAGGACACAATGCTCTGTTCCTGCTCTTCCCTCTTACTGTATGATTACCATCACCTGTGCTGTACCCTAATACTGACCCAGTGCTCATACCTATGTCATACCTCCCAACATGACCTCTCCAGGAGGACACAATGCTCTGCTCCTACTATTCCTTCTTAATCTATGATTACCATCACCTGTGCTGTACCCTAATACTGACCCAGTGCTCATACCTATGTCATACCTCCCAACATGACCCTCTCCAGGAGGGCACAATGCTCTGCTCCTGGACTTCTCTCTTAAGTTATGATTGCCCTCAATTGTGCTGAAACGCCTTTCTTATCCATTAACCTGTTCAAAACAGGTGCCGGCAATTATAAATTAAGAGAAAAGTCCAGGAGCAGAGCATTGTGTCCCTCCTGGAGAAGGTCATGTTGCGAGGTATGATAACGGGCAGTCACCTGCACCCGGATACCACTGATTATTACATACCTGACACTGACCTGTCTCCTGAGACTGCTGATTATTACATACCTGACACTGACACTCACCTGTCTCCTGAGACTGCTGATCATTACATACCTGACACTCACCTGTCTCCTGAGACTACTGATTATTACATACCCAACACTCACCTGTCTCTTGAGACTGCTGGTTATATACCTGACACTCACCTGCACCCTGATACCACTGATTATTACATACCTGACACTCACCTGTCTCCTGAGACTGCTGATTACTACATACCTGACACTCACCTGTCTCCTGAGACTGCTGATTATTACATACCTGACACTCACCTGGCTCCTGAGACTGCTGATTATTACATACCTGACACTCACATGTCTTCTGAGACTGCTGATTATTACATACCTGACACTCACCTGGCTCCTGAGACTGCTGATTATTACATACCTGACACTCACCTGTCTTCTGAGACTGCTGATTATTACATACCTGACACTCACCTGTCTCCTGAGACTGCTGATTATTACATACCTGACACTCACCTGTCTTCTGAGACTGCTGATTATTACATACCTGACACTCACCTGGCTCCTGAGACTGCTGATTATTACATACCTGACACTCACCTGTCTTCTGAGACTGCTGATTATTACATACCTGACACTCACCTGTCTCCTGAGACTGCTGATTATTACATACCTGACACTCACCTGTCTTCTGAGACTGCTGATTATTACATACCTGACACTCACCTGTCTTCTGAGACTGCTGATTATTACATACCTGACACTCACCTGTCTTCTGAGACTGCTGATTATTACATACCTGACACTCACCTGTCTCCTGAGACTACTGATTATTACATACCTGACACTCACCTGGCTCCTGAGACTGCTGATTATTACATACCTGACACTCACCTGTCTTCTGAGACTGCTGATTATTACATACCTGACACTCACCTGTCTCCTGAGACTGCTGATTATTACATACCTGACACTCACCTGGCTCCTGCGACTGCTGATTATTACATACCTGACACTCACCTGTCTTCTGAGACTGCTGATTATTGCATATCTGACAATCACCTGTCTTCTGAGACTGCTGATTATTACATACCTGACACTCACCTGGCTTCTGAGACTGCTGATTATTACATACCTGACACTCACCTGTCTTCTGAGACTGCTGATTATTACATGCCTGGCACTGCTGATCCCTGACACTGCTGGTTAATATATATCCTGCACTCCTCTGCCCAATGAGACTGACGATACAAACATACTTGACACTCGCTTGTCTCCTGAATCTGCTCATTATTTCATACCTGACACTCACCTGCTCAAAAAGACTGCTGGTTATAACATATCTCCCACTTATGTGCCCCCTGAGACTGCTCATTATCATATACCTGCACTCACCTGCCGGTGAGACTGACAATAATGACATTCCTGACACTCACCTGCCTAATAAGACTGCTGGTTATTATATACCTCACACCTGCCCAATGAGACTGATAATTACATACCTGGCATTCACCTGCCCAATGAGACTTATGATAGTTACATACTTTCAGGCATTCAGTTGCCCCCTGAGCCTGAAGGTTGTTACATGCCTGACACTAATCTGCCTCCTGAAACTGCTACTATATATCTGCCACTCACCTGCAGCTTGAGACTGATTATTATATACCTGGCACTCACCTGCACCCTGATACTGCTGATTATTATATACCTGGCACTCACCTGCACCCTGAGACTAATGATTATTATATACCTGACACTCACATGCAGCCTGAGAATTCTGGTTATTATATGCCTGGCACTTACCTGCCCAATGACACTGCTGGTTATTATATACCTGACACTAACCTGCCCAATGATTCTGCTGATTATTATATAACTGCCACTCACCTGCACCCTGATACTGCTGATTATTATATACCTGACACTCACCTGCTCCCTGATACTGCTGATTATTATATACCTGGCACTCACCTCCACCCTGATACTGCTGGTTATTATATACCTGACACTCACCTGCACCCTGATACTGCTGGTTATTATATACCTGACACTCACCTGCACCCTGATACTGCTGATTATTATATAACTGCCACTCACCTGCACCCTGATACTGCTTATTATTATATACCTGACAGTCACCTGCACCATGAGACTGCTCATTATTATATACCTGACACTCACCTGCAGCCTGATTCTGCTGATTATTATATACCTGGCACTCACCTGCACCCTGATACTGCTGGTTATTATATACCTGACACTCACCTGCTCCCTGATACTGCTGATTATTATATACCTGGCACTCACCTGCCCAATGATACTGCTGGTTATTATATACCTGGCACTCACCTGCACCCTGATACTGCTGATTATTATATACCTGACACTCACCTGCACCCTGATACTGCTGATTATTATATACCTGGCACTCACCTGCACCCTGATACTGCTGATTATTATATACCTGACACTCACCTGCAGCCTGATACTGCTGATTATTATATACCTGGAACTCACCTGCACCCTGATACTGCTGGTTATTATATACCTGACACTCAACTGCTCCCTGTTACTGCTGATTATTATATACCTGGCACTCACCTGCCCAATGATACTGCTGGTTATTATATACCTGGCACTCACCTGCCCAATGAGATTGCTGATTATTATATACCTGCCACTCACTATGTGTGCGAATGCCAGGATATTAGGAAACAAAGGGGGTCATTCGGACCAGATTGCATACTAGGTTTTTTCGCTGCGCTGCGATCAATTTCGAACTGCGCATGCGTATGAACCGCAATGCACAGGCGTGTCATACAGGTGCAAAGCGGATCGTTGCTGTGCGATGGAATTAATGAAGAATCCATTTGCACAGCCGATCGCAAGGAGATTGACAGGAAGACGGCGTTTGTGAATGGCAACTGAGTGGTTGGGAAAACGCAGGAGTGGTTGGGAAAACGCAGACGTGTCCAAGCGTTTGTAGGGCGGGTGTCTGACGTCAATTCCGGGCCTGGACAGGCTGAAGTGATCGCAGCGGCTGAGGAAGTTCTGGGCTACTCAGAAACTGCACACATTTTTTTGTACCGCTCGGCTGCACATGCAATCGCATACTTGCACAGCGAAAATAAACTCCCCTATTGATGGCGACTATCTGATCGCTGCGCTGAAAAAAATAGTTAGCGAGCGATCAACTCAGAATGACCCCAAAATCTCAGAACTAATTGCAATAATAACAAGGGATGATCTAGATATTGCTGCAATTACAGAGTCATGGTGCAATGAAAATCATGACTGGGACATAGCTATACCAGGATATACTTTATTTAGGAAGGACAGAAATGGAAAAATAGGAGGAGGGGTAACAATGTATGTAAAAATAAAAATAAAAAAGAGCATAAATAATACCTTAATACAAAGTATTGAAGAAAAAAAAACTGAGGCCCTTTGGATGACCATAGAAATGGGGAGAAGTCGATTATTCGTATTGGCGTGATATACAGACCACCAGGACAGGAAAAACTGGACAAGAACCTATTGCAGGACATAACTAAAATTACATTAAAAGGAGAGGTAATAATCATGGGAGACTTTAATCTTCCTGATGTAAACTGGGAGGTGTCTGTTGCTAGTTCCACTAGAAGTAGGGACATTCTGAATTCTCTGCGGGGAGCATCCCTCCACCAATTGGTGAGGGAGCCCACTCGGAAAGACGCAATATTAGACTTAATACTTACAAATAGAGACAGAATATCGGACGTAAAAGTGGGTGAAAACCTGGGATCCAGTGATCATCAAGCAGTATGGTTCAGCATTAAGACAGAGACTGACTCATCCCATACAAAAACAAAGGTGTTGGATCTTAGGAAGGCTGATTTTATAGGGATGGGAAAATGTGTAAGCGATTCTTTGGCAGAGTGGAGGAACTTGGAAGCAGTGCAGGAGAAGTGGGAAACATTACAAAGTGCAATATTAAAGGCAACAGACCTTTGTATCAAAAGTGTTAGGAAAAACACAAGGAAAAGGAAGCCAGTGTGGTTTGCTAAAGAAGTAGCAAGTATTGTGAGAGCAAAAAAGATGGCTTTTAGGAAATATAAGCAGACACAAAATAATGAAGACAAAGAGATATATCTTGTTAGACAGAACGAGATTAAGAAGGTAATCAGATGTGCAAAGGCACAAGCTGAGGAGAAAATGGCCCAGTCAGTGGGTAAAGGAGGCAAAACTTTTTTTAGGTATATAAGCAAAAGGAGAAAAACAAAAGGCGGAATAATAAAACTAAAGACAGGGACTGGGAGTCTTGTTGAGGGAGACAATGTAATAGCAGATCATCTTAATCATTATTTCTGCTCAGTATTTACTACTGAAAGAGAGGGGAAGGGGCCACAGTTAAATTGCAGGGATATTCAGGAAAATGAAACATGTACATTTACAGAGGAGAAGGTCCTCTGTACTCTCAAAGCTGAAAGTGGACAAATCTATGGGGCCAGATGGGATACATCCAAGGATACTAAAAGAATTTACAGAGGTGCTGGTAGCACCATTGACAGAATTATTCAACCAGTCACTAGCTACAGGAATAATTCCAGAGGACTGGAAAACAGCGAACGTAGTCCCACTGCACAAAAGTGGAAGCAATGAAGAGGAAAACAACTACAGATCAGTGAGTCTTTGTTATGCACACCAGTGCCTGCAGGAAAGTACTGGTGTCAGGACTGTTATGCACTCCAGTGCCTGCAGGAATGTACTGGTGTTTAAACTGTTATGCAAAACACATGGACTCACAGACAGACTAGGGAATATGACATAACGTACACAGAAGGTGGAAGGGTAACAAAATACACACAACGTGAACAGAGAAGCCCAGAGGCTAAGGAACAGGGTATCTCCCTTGTATTAGAACTGCTCAGATGTGAAAAGCAAGATGTTGTGTTTTTAATACATAGAAAACCCGAAATGCTGTTGCTAAGGGCAACAGCAAAACCCTAAAGGGTTACCAACGGGTGTGGCAGTAAACTCCTTGGTCAGAGATGGAATGATAGACACAAGGAGATTCTCCACAATCCTAATTCTCACTTGCAGTGCACAGGTTCGGTTTACTGCCACTAAACTGACCCCTGACACCTAGCACAGTGAGACAGGATTAGACAGGCAAGTCTTAGAATACAGCCGCAAACTTGCTAAGTTCACAGAGTAGTAACAGAACCCCAGCAAGCTGAACAACTGACTCCAGTCTTACTGCTAGGTCTGGATTGGCAGAGTGTAATACCAAATCCCCAGGCCTATTTGCAGTAAGCAACAAACAAATACAAAGCTACACAGTACTGGCTAACTTTCAGAAACTGACTAACCAACAAAGATTCAGCAGCATCTGCTTACCCTGAAAAGAGGCCTTATAAAGCAGGTGCTGTCCACGCCCCACTCAGACCTCACAGACTGTGAGCACAAAAACCAGCACCGGATCCCCTGCCATGCACAGAGCCTATAACCACTGCACAGCAAAAGACCCGAACCGGAGTATCAGCTGCGCTCAGGTTACTCCGCTAGCACTTGTCTCCCGGTTGCCATGACGACGTGGCAGCACAGGGCAGGAGACCCTAACAGTACCCCCCCTCTGACGAGGGGTCAAAGAACCCCTACCACCGGGTTTATCGGGGAACTGCGAGAAGAAAGAGCGTATCAGTCTGGGGGCATGAAGATCACAACTGCGCACCCACGACCGCTCCTCCGGGCCATACCCCTTCCAGTGCACCAAAAATGACAGCCGACCCCGAACCACCTTGGAGTCAAGAATCCTTTCAACAACAAACTCCCTCTGGCCACGTATCAGAAGAGGGGAAGGTCTTCCACTGGAAGAAGGATTACTAATCGCCCGTTTTAAAAGGGAACAATGAAATGTTTTATTGATACCCAAAGAACGGGGCAGATCTAACTGAAATGCCACCGGATTGATAACCCTGGTGATCTTATAAGGGCCGATGAACCGGGGGCCTAACTTATGAGATGGCTGTCTCAACTTCAAATTCTTGGTAGACAACCAGACGAAGTCTCCTAATTTGAAGCTGCAGGGTCTTTTCCGCTTATCAAAAACCCTTTTGGTCACTAATGACACAGACACAAGGGCTTTCTTCACTTTCCGCCAAATACCTCTAAGGACCGAAACCACAGAGGAACCACCAGGCGTGGAGTCCAGGGGGTCAAAAGAATTGGCCTTAGGATGATGCCCATACACACAAAGGAAGGGAGAGATCCCTGTAGCAGAGTGAGCCGCGTTGTTATAGGCAAACTCCGCCATGGACAGATGAGCAACCCAGTCAGTCTGACACTTGGAGACATAACACCTGAGGAACTGCTCCAAGGACTGGTTCACCCTTTCAGTCTGCCCATTAGACTGCGGATGGTAGCCCGACGACAAGCTGACAGAAATCTGGAGATCGGAACAAAATGCCCTCCAGAATTTGGCCACAAACTGGGATCCGCGGTCAGAGACCACATCAAGTGGCAACCCGTGGAGACGCACAACATGCAGCATAAATAATTCAGACAGGCGTCTGGCCGATGGCAGCCCAACCAGTGGAACGAAGTGCGCCATCTTCGAAAACCTGTCAACGACAACCCAGATGGCTGTCATCCCCGAGGATTTGGGCAAGTCCACCACAAAATCCATTGAAATGTGGGTCCATGGCTTAGATGGGATAGAGAGTGGATGTAGTGGGCCAACAGGAACCCCTCTAGGAGTCTTATTTCGGGCACAGATGTCACATGCCCGAACCCACTGATCCACATCCTTAGCCACCGAGGGCCACCACACCGCCCTAGATAGCAACTCCCGAGTTCTGGCAATACCCGGGTGACCTGCAGACTTCTTGGCATGGAATTCCAGGAACACTCGCTGTCTTAACCTAGGAGGCACAAACAAAAGACCTACCGGAAGGTCTGGAGTAGCCTGCTCCTGTGCTCTAAGGACTAATGATAAGAGGTCCTGGGTAATGCCCACTTTAATACATGATGGGGAAACAATGGGCAACGGCTCCTCGGTGGTCTCCTGGATTGGAGCAAAACTCTGCGAGAGCGCATCAGCCTTGATGTTTTTTGACCCAGGGCGATATGTTATCAAAAAATTAAAGCGAGCAAAAAACAAAGCCCATCGTGCCTGCCTGGCATTGAGACGCTTCGCTGACTCTAAATATGCCAGATTCTTATGGTCAGTGAGAATTGAGACCACAAACTTAGCCCCCTCAAGCCAGTGTCTCCACTCCTCGAGTGCATCCTTAATAGCCAACAATTCCCGGTTACCCACGTCATAATTCATCTCGGCAGGCGAAAATTTACGGGAAAAGTAAGCACAGGGATGAAGGCGATTATCTGACACTCCCATCTGAGAAAGCACTGCCCCAATACCCATCTCAGAGGCATCCACCTCCACCACAAAAGGACGCTCTGGATCTGGGTGTCGCAGCACCTTGGCCGAAACAAATGCCCTTTTGAGACGGGCAAAAGCCGCTTTAGCCTCACAAGACCAGTGAGCAACATCCGCCCCTTTCTTAGTGAGTGCCACCAAGGGCGCCACTATAGACGAAAATCCAGCGATAAATCGTCTATAAAAATTCGCAAAGCCCAGGAAACGCTGAAGCGCCTTCAAACTAGTGGGCTGCACCCAATCCAGGACTGCCTGTACCTTGGAACCCTCCATTTGGAAACCTTCTGGGGAGATAATATATCCTAGAAATGCAATTTGCTGAACTTCAAATTCGCACTTCTCCAGCTTCGCCCCAAGCCGGTGGTCTCTGAGTTTCTGGAGGACTAAGCGTACATGCTTCCGATGTTCCTCCAGGGAATGGGAGAAGATTAGGATGTCATCTAAGTATACAACTAAGAATCTATCCAAATATTCCCTGAGCACATCATTCATGAAATCCTGGAAGACTGCCGGGGCATTACAGAGCCCAAAAGGCATCACCAAATATTCATAATGCCCCGAGTGGGTATTAAAGGCAGTCTTCCATTCATCCCCCTCTCTTATTCGGATTAGATTGTACGCACCGCGTAGGTCAATCTTAGAAAAAATGGTGGCAGTACGAAGCTGGTCAAACAAGACCGAAATGAGAGGCAGTGGGTATGAGTTTTTAATCGTGATACGGTTCAATTCCCTGAAGTCGATGCAGGGTCGCAACGAACCGTCCTTTTTACCCACGAAGAAGAACCCCGACCCAACTGGAGACTGTGAAGGTCTGATAAATCCCTTAGCCAAGTTCTCCTGAATGTACTCTGCCATAGCCTGAGTCTCAGGACGTGACAGGGAGTACAACCTGCTCTTGGGAAGCTTAGCATTTGGCAACAAATCAATGGCACAGTCATAGGAGCGATGGGGAGGTAGTACCTCTGCAACTTTTTTGGAGAACACGTCCGCAAAATCTGCATAACACCCTGGCAATCCTGGCAAACTTAGCTGCGAGAACCTGACTGGAAGGCTCAAGCAACTCCTGAAACAATCAGTACTCCAACTAAGAATCTCCCCAGAGACCCAGTCAAATTGAGGATTGTGGGCCCTTAACCAGGGTAACCCCAACACCAATGGGGCAAAAGTACAGACAGTCACATAAAAGGACAATTTTTCAGAGTGTGTGGCTCCAATAAACAAAGAAATCTGGCTAGTGCAAGAGGTAATTTTACCTTGGGATAATGGTTCCCCGTTTAACCCACAAATCTCAATTTCCGATGCCAAGGGTACTAAGGGAACAGAGTGTTTCAGGGCGAATTGGCGGTCCATAAAAACCCCGTCGGCCCCACTGTCCACAAAGGCCTCAGTCTTGACAGTTTGACCGAGGATCTTCAAGGTCACCGGAATGATAAAAGTCTTCTTGGGAAATTCTGACTTCTGGCCTGACAGGATATTTCCCATCACCCTCAGGCCCTGAAGTTTTCCGGCTTTTCTGGGCATGATACTACCACATGACCTTTATTCCCACAGTACAAACACAACCCCTGCTGTCTCCTCCGCATCTTCTCACGCGAGGAGAGGCGGGTAGCCCCAATCTGCATAGACTCCTCGGAAAATTCCTCAGAGTCTGAGGTTCCCTTGGGAAGGAAGGAAATCTCAGTCTCCCTTTCAAGCCTACGCTCTCTCAGCAGTCTATCCACCCGGATGGATAACTGCATGAGCTGATCCAAGCTATCAGGCAAGGGATGTTGTACCAGTTGGTCCTTTATCTGGTTAGAAAGACCTCTTCGGTACTGGTGTCTCAGGGCTGGGTCATTCCACTGGGTATCATGGGCCAACCTCCGAAACTCCGTACAGTAAACCTCAACTGGCCTTCGCCCTTGCTTAAGGATCGAAATCTGAGCCTCGGCTGAGGCCGTCTTGTCAGGGTCATCATACAACATGCCCAGTGCCGTAAAAAAAGCATCAACACTTTTAAGCGACGGACAGTCAGGCTGCAACCCATATGCCCAGACCTGTGGGTCTCCTTGTAGCAAGGAAATCACTATGCCCACCCGCTGAATCTCCGACCCAGAAGACTGAGGCCTAAGCCGGAAGTATAGCTTGCAGCTCTCCTTGAAACAAAAGAACTGCGAGCGATCTCCAGAAAAACGATCCGGGAGATTTACTTTCGGCTCCTTAACCCCTGCAGGTGCTGCTGCTGCGGGAGCTCCGCCAGCAGCCTGGGAGGTGTGCATTTTAATGGACAAATCATTACATTTTTGAGTCAGGACCTGCACCTGATCAACCACCTGTTGCAACGTATTTTGAGGGGTATGCTCCATATTCCCACAAAATTTCAACAGGAGTATTGGGCTGCTGAATATGTTATGCACACCAGTGCCTGCAGGAAAGTACTGGTGTCAGGACTGTTATGCACTCCAGTGCCTGCAGGAATGTACTGGTGTTTAAACTGTTATGCAAAACACATGGACTCACAGACAGACTAGGGAATATGACATAACGTACACAGAAGGTGGAAGGGTAACAAAATACACACAACGTGAACAGAGAAGCCCAGAGGCTAAGGAACAGGGTATCTCCCTTGTATTAGAACTGCTCAGATGTGAAAAGCAAGATGTTGTGTTTTTAATACATAGAAAACCCGAAATGCTGTTGCTAAGGGCAACAGCAAAACCCTAAAGGGTTACCAACGGGTGTGACAGTAAACTCCTTGGTCAGAGATGGAATGATAGACACAAGGAGAGTCTCCACAATCCTATTTCTCACTTGCAGTGCACAGGTTCGGTTTACTGCCACTAAACTGACCCCTGACACCTAGCACAGTGAGACAGGATTAGACAGGCAAGTCTTAGAATACAGCCTCAAACTTGCTAAGTTCACAGAGTAGTAACAGAACCCCAGCAAGCTGAACGACTGACTCCAGTCTTACTGCTAGGTCTGGATTGGCAGAGTGTAATACCAAATCCCCAGGCCTATTTGCAGTAAGCAACAAACAAATACAAAGCTACACAGTACTGGCTAACTTTCAGAAACTGACTAACCAACAAAGATTCAGCAGCATCTGCTTACCCTGAAAAGAGGCCTTATAAAGCAGGTGCTGTCCACGCCCCACTCAGACCTCACAGACTGTGAGCACAAAAACCAGCACCGGATCCCCTGCCATGCACAGAGCCTATAACCACTGCACAGCAAAAGACCCGAACCGGAGTATCAACTGCGCTCAGGTTACTCCGCTAGCACTTGTCTCCCGGTTGCCATGACGACGTGGCAGCACAGGGCAGGAGACCCTAACAGTCTTACATCAGTAGTAGGGAAATTGATGGAAACACTCTTAAAAGAAAGAGTTGTAGATTATCTCAAATCCAGCAATATACAGGATCCCAAACAGCGTGGATTCACTAGGGGGCTGATCATGTCACTGACTTTTTTGATTGTGTGACTAAAGTGATGTATAAAGGTGGAGCCATGGATATAGCTTATCTAGACTTTAGTAAGGCTTTTGACACAGTTCCACATCGCAGACTGCTAAATAAACTTGAAAGTTTGGGATTGGATATTAGGATTATTGAATGGATAAGATCTTGGTTGAAGGATAGAAATCAGAGAGTTGTGGTAAATGGAGTGCATTCACAGGAGGGAAATGTTACCAGTGGAGTACCCCAGGGATCTGTACTTGGACCAGTGCTTTTTAATATCTTTATTGGTGACATTGCAAATGGCATTAAAGGGAAAGTATGCCTTTTTGCAGATGACACAAAGGTATGCAACAGGGTAGACACACCAGGTGGGGTAAAACAAATGGTTGAGGATCTAGGTAGACTAGAGGAATGGTCAAGAGCAGTGATCGCCAACCCGTAGCTCGCCGTACTATTTTTGGTAGCGCACAGGGTGCACGGGCTTGGGCAGTCACTGGCACTCCTCCTTCTTTCATTTTTAATATGGTGCCGGCCATCAGCCAATCAGACCTCATGGACCGGCAGTGGCGGCACCTGATTGGCTCACTTACAGGCACCATATTTTAAATGCCCACCACCGCAGTCGCTCTCCGGACTTCACAGGAGAGGCGTGTGCTGTGCTGTCCTCCCCTATCCTTCCATCTCTCATACAGGAGGAGCAGCACTGGCGGCAGTAGAAGAAGCCAGCAAGGGTAAGAACTGTGTGGGGCACTGTATCGGAAACTGTTGGGGGGGGGGGGGCATTTTATCTGGCGCTGCGGGGGCAATTTAAATTGCACTGCGGGGGGGAATTGAATCTGCACTAGTGGGGGCATTGTATCTGGCACTGCTGGGGGCCATTATTTGTGTATCTGGCACTGCTGGGAGGCATTATTTGTGTATCTGGCACTACGCAGGGGGAATTACTTGTAGTTGTGAGGCCACACCCACTTGTGTGAGGCCACACCCACTTTTGCAGGAACGCATGAGCATTGGGGGAGGGGGTAGCTCCTTCAGAGGATTTATTTTCCTAAAGTAGCTCACACCCCAATTAAGGTTGGAGACCACAAGAGCGTGCCAAAATATTCAAAATCATGCACTTGGGTCTCAAAAATCCAAAGTCTAAATCTAGTATTAATTGCACTATACTGGAAACTACTGAGGAGGAAAGGGATCTAGGAGTCACTATTTCAGGTGACATAAAGTATAAATATAGTATTAATGGCACTATACTGGAAACTACTGAGGAGAAAAGGGATCTAGGAGTCACTATCTCAGGTGACATAAAGGATAAATATAGTATTAATGGCACTATACTGGACACTACTGAGGAGGAAAGGGATCTAGGAGTCACTATTTCAGGTGACATAAAGGATAAATATAGTATTAATGGCACTATACTGGAAGCTACTGAGGAGGAAAGGGATCTAGGAGTCACTATCTCAGGTGACATAAAGGATAAATATAGTATTAATGGCACTATACTGGAAGCTACTGAGGAGGAAAGGGATCTAGGAGTCACTATCTCAGATGACATAAAGGATAAATATAGTATTAATGGCACTATACTGGAAACTACTGAGGAGGAAAGGGATCTAGGAGTCACTATTTCAGGTGACATAAAGGATAAATATAGTATTAATGGAGCTATACTGGAAACTACTGAGGAGGAAAGGGATCTAGGAGTCACTATTTCAGGCGACATAAAGGATAAATATAGTATTAATGGCACTATACTGGGAACTACTGAGGAGGAAAGGGATCTAGGAGTCACTATTTCAGGTGACATAAAGGATAAATATAGTAATAATGGCAGTATACTGGTAACTACTGAGGAGGAAAGGGATCTAGGAGTCACTATCTCAGGTGACAAAGGATAAATATAGTATTAATGGCACTATACTGGGAACTACTGAGGAGGAAAGGGATCTAGGAGTCACTATTTCAGGTAACATAAAGGATAAATATAGTATTAATGGCGCTATACTGGGAACTACTGAGGAGGAAAGGGATCTACGAGTCACTATCTCAGGTGACATAAAGGATAAATATAGTATTAATGGCACTATACTGGGAACTACTGAGGAGGAAAGAGATCTAGGAGTCACTATCTCAGGTGACATAAAGGATAAATATAGTATTAATGGCACTATACTGGACACTACTGAGGAGGAAAGGGATCTAGGAGTCACTATTTCAGGTGACATAAAGGATAAATATAGTATAATGGCACTATACTGGAAACTACTGAGGAGGAAAGGGATCTAGGAGTCACTATCTCAGGTGACATAAAGGATAAATATAGTATTAATGGCACTATACTGGGAACTACTGAGAAGGAAAGGGATCTAGGAGTCACTATCTCAGGTGACATAAAGGATAAATATAGTATTAATGGCACTATACTGGAAACTACTGAGGAGGAAAGGGATCTAGGAGTCACTATTTCAGGTGACATAAAGGATAAATATAGTATTAATGGCACTATACTGGAAACTACTGAGGAGGAGAGGGATCTAGGAGTCACTATTTCAGGTGACATAAAGGATAAATATAGTATTAATGGCACTATACTGGGAACTACTGAGGAGGAAAGGGATCTAGGAGTCACTATCTCAGGTGACATAAAGGATAAATATAGTATTAATGGCACTATACTGGAAACTACTGAGGAGGAAAGGGATCTAGGAGTCACTATTTCAGGTGACATAAAGGATAAATATAGTATTAATGGCACTATACTGGACACTACTGAGGAGGAAAGGGATCTAGGAGTCACTATTTCAGGTGACATAAAGGATAAATATAGTATTAATGGCACTATACTGGAAACTACTGAGGAGGAAAGGGATCTAGGAGTTACTATCTCAGGTGACTTAAAGGATAAATATAGTATTAATGACGCTATACTGGAAACTACTGAGGAGGAAAGGGATCTAGGAGTCACTATTTCAGGTGACAAAGGATAAATATAGTATTAATGACGCTATACTGGAAACTACTGAAGAGGAAAGGGATCTAGGAGTCACTATCTCAGGTGACATAAAGGATAAATATAGTATTAATGGCACTATACTGGAAACTACTGAGGAGGAAAGGGATCTAGGAGTCACTATTTCAGGTGACATAAAGGATAAATATAGTATAATGGCACTATACTGGAAACTACTGAGGGGGAAAGGGATCTAGGAGTCACTATCTCAGGTGATATAAAGGATAAATATAGTATTAATGGCACTATACTGGAAACTACTGAGGAGGAAAGGGATCTAGGAGTCACTATCTCAGGTGATATAAAGGATAAATATAGTATTAATGGAGCTATACTGGACACTACTGAGGAGGAAAGGGATCTAGGAGTCACTATCTCAGGTGACATAAAGGATAAATATAGTATTAATGGCGCTATACTGGGAACTACTGAGGAGGAAAGGGATCTAGGAGTCACTATTTCCTGTGACATAAAGGATAAATATAGTATTAATGGCACTATACTGGAAACTACTGAGGAGGAAAGGGATCTAGGAGTCACTATCTCAGGTGACATAAAGGATAAATATAGTATTAATGGCACTATACTGGGAACTATTGAGGAGGAAAGGGATCTAGGAGTCACTATCTCAGGTGACATAAAGGATAAATATAGTATTAATGGCACTATACTGGGAACTACTGAGGAGGAAAGGGATCTAGGAGTCACTATTTCAGGTGATATTATGGATAAATATAGTATTAATGGCGCTATACTGGAAACTACTGAGGAGGAAAGGGATCTAGGAGTCACTATTTCAGGTGACATAAAGGCAGGTAAGCAGCAATGAGGAAGGCTAGTCAGATGATTGGCTGCATTGGGTGAGGAATCAGCAGCAGAAAGAAAGAAGTAATAATACCACTGTATAGGGTCATTGGTGCGACCTCATCTAGATTACTGCGTCCAGTTCTGGAGGCCATATCTTCAGAAGGATATTAATACATTAGAGACCGTACATGGCCTACATCACACAACTTACCCAGAAAGAAATAGAAATCTCATATATATATATATATATATATATATATATATATATATTGTGGGGCAGAGAAGGGAAAGGGGGACATGATAGAGACCTTCACATATATCAGGGGTATCACCACGGTACAGGGGGGAGACATTCCTCACAGGGAGAGAAGTATTAGACCACGAGGACATGAGAGAGACTGTCACATATATCAGGGGTATCACCACGGTACAGGAGGAGACATTCCTCACAGGGAGAGAAGTATTAGACCAAGAGGACATGAGAGAGACTGTCACATATATCAGGAGTATCACCACGGTACAGGAGGAGACATTCCTCACAGGGAGAGAAGTAATAGGACACGAGGACATGATAGAGACTGTCACATATATCAGGGTATCACCACGGTACAGGGGGAGACATTCCTCACAGGGAGAGAAGTATTAGACCACGGAGACATGAGAGAGACTGTCACATATATCAGGGGTATCACCACGGTACAGGAGGGAGACATTCCTCACAGGGAGAGAAGTAATAGGACACGAGGACATGAGAGAGACTGTCACATATATCAGGGGTATCACCACGGTACAGTAGGAGACATTCCTCACAGGGAGAGAAGTAATAGGACATGATGACATGAGAGAGACTGTCACATATATCAGTGGTATCACCACGGTACAGGAGGAGACATTCCTCACAGGGAGAGAAGTATTAGACCACGAGGACATGAGAGAGACTGTCACATATATCATGGGTATTACCTCGGTACAGGGGGTGACATTCCTCATAGGGAGAGAAGTATTAGACCACGAGGACATGAGAGAGACTGTCACATATATCAGGGGTATGACCACGGTACAGGAGGAGACATTCCTCACAGGGAGAGAATAGGACACGAGTACATGAGGGAGACTGTCACATATATCAGGGGTATCACCACGGTACAGGGGGAGACATTCCTTACAGGGAGAGAAGTAATAGGACACGAGGACATGATAGAGACTGTCACATATATCAGGGGTATCACCACGGTACAGGGGGGGAGACATCCT
>NW_026970326.1:0-42500 GCF_028390025.1 Pseudophryne corroboree | reverse complement strand
GTGTTCTTTCACTATACCACAGTATTCTGTCACTAAACCACTGTAATCTGTCACTAAACCACTGTATTCTGTCACTACACCAATGTATTCTGTCACTATACCGCTGTGTACTGTCACTATACCACTGTGTTCTGTCTGTATATCACGTTGTTCTGTCACTATACCGCTGTATTCTGTCACTAAACCAAAGTGTTCTGTCACTATACAACTGTGTTATGTCGCTATACCCCTGTGTTCTGTCACTATATCCCTGTGTTCTGTCCCTATACTCCTGTGTTCTGTCACTATACTGCTGTATTCTGTCACTATTCCACTGTGTTCTGTCATTATACCACATTGTTCTGCCACTATACCGCTGTATTCTGTCACTAAATTGCTGTGTTCTGTCACAATACCGCTGTGTTCTGTCACTATAAAACTATGTTCTTTCACTATACCCCTGTGTTCTGTCACTTTACCACTGTGTTCTGTCACTATACTCCTGTGTTCTGTCACTACAGCACTGTGGTGGTCATTCCGAGTTGTTCGCTCGCTAGCTGCACCACTGTGTTCTGTCACTACACCACTTTATTCTGTCACTATACCGCTGTGTTCTTTCACTGTACCACTGTATTCTGTCACTATACTGCTGTGTTCTGTCACTATACCTGCTGTATTCTGTCAGTATACCACTGTATTCTGTCAACACATTGCTGTATTCTGTCACTATACCACTGTATTCTGTCACTAAACTAGTGTTCTGTCACTATACAACTGTATGTCGCTATACCCCTGTGTTCTGTCACTATACCCCTGTGTTCTGTCCCTATATTCCTGTGTTCTGTCACTATACTGCTTTATTCTGTCACTATTCCACTGTGTTCTGTCATTATACCACATTGTTCTGTCACTATATTGCTGTATTCTGTCACTATACCACTGTATTCTGTCACTAAACTGCTGTTTTCTGTCACTATACCACTGTGTTCTATCACTACAGCACTGTATTCTGTCACTATACTGCTGTGTTATGTCACTATACTGCTGTATTCTGCCACTATACAGCTGTGTTCTGTCACTACACTGCTGAGTTCTGTGCCTATACCGCTGTGTTCTGTCACTACACCACTTTATTCTGTCACTATACCTCTGTGTTCTTTCACTATACCACTGTATTCTGTCACTACACCAATGTATTCTGTCACTATACTGCTGTATTCTGTCACTATACTACTGTGTTCTGTCTCTATACCATGTTGTTCTGTCACTATACCACTGTATTCTTTCACTATACCACTGTATTCTGTCACTAAACTGCTGTGTTCTGTCACTATACCACTGTGTTCTGTCACTATACACGTGTTCTGTCACTATACCCCTGTGTTCTGTCACTATACTGCTGTATTCTGTCACTATACCACTGTATTCTGTCACTAAACTGCTGTGTTCTGTCACTATACCACTGTGTTCTGTCACTATACACGTGTTCTGTCACTATACCCCTGTGTTCTGTCACTATACCCCTGTGTTCTGTCACTAAATTGCTGTGTTCTGTCACAATACCACTGTGTTCTGTCACTATAAAACTACGTTCTGTCACTATACCCCTGTGTTCTGTCACTTTACCACTGTGTTCTGTCACTATACTCCTGTATTCTGTCACTACAGCACTGTATTCTGTCACTATACTGCTGTATTCTGTCACTATACCACTGTGTTCTGTCACTATACCACTATATTCTGTTACTATACCACTATTTCCTGTCACTATGCCACTGTATTCTATTACTATATTGCTGTGTTCTGTAATTATATTGCTGTATTCTGTCAATATACTGCTGTATTCTGTCACTATACAGCTGTGTTATTTCACTACACCACTGTGTTCTGTCCCTATACTACTGTGTTCTGTCACTACACCACTTTATTCTGTCACTATACCGCTGTGTTCTTTTACTGTACCACTGTATTCTGTCATTAAACTGCTGTGTTCTGTCACTATACTGCTGTGTTCTGTCACTATACTGCTGTATTCTGTCACTATACCACTGTATTCTGTCACAATACCACTGTATTCTGTCACTACATTGCTGTATTCTGTCACTATACCACTGTATTCTGTCACTAAACCACAGTGTTCTGTCACTATACAACTGTGTTCTGTCGCTATACCCCTGTGTTCTGTCCCTATATTCTGGTGTTCTGTCACTATACTGCTGTATTCTGTCACTATTCCACTGTGTTCTGTCATTATACCACATTGTTCTGTCACTATACAGCTGTATTCTGTCACTATACCACTGTATTCTATCACTAAACCGCTGTTTTCTGTCACTATACCACTGTGTTCTGTCACTATTCTCCTGTGTTCTGTCACTACAGCACTGTATGCTGTCACTATACTGCTGTGTTCTGTCACTATACTGCTGTGTTCTGTCACTATACCACTGTGTTCTGTTACTATACCACTGTGTTCTGTCACTATACCACTATATTCTGTTACTATACCACTATTTTCTGTCACTATGCCACTGTATTCTATTACTATATCGCTGTGTTCTGTCATTATACCGCTGTATTCTGTCACTATACTGCTGTATTCTTCACTATACCACTGCATTCTGTCACTATACCACCATATTCTGTCACTATAGCACTGTATTCTGTCACTATGCCACTGTGTTCTGTCATTACAGCACTATATTCTGTCCCTATACCGCTGCATTCTGTCACTAACCCACTGTATTCTGTGATTAACCCACTGTATTCTGTTACTATAGCATTCTATTCTGTCACTATGCTGCTGTGTTCTGTCACTACAGCACTGTATTCTGTCACTATAGCACTGTATTCTGTCACTATACCACTATATTCTGTCACTATACCCCTGTATTCTGTCCCTATACCCCTGTATTCTGTCACGATAGCACTGTATTCTGTCACTATACCACTGTATTCTGTCACTATACCCCTGTATTCTGTCACGATAGCACTGTATTCTGTCACTATACCACTGTATTCTGTCACTATACCCCTGTATTCTGTCCCTATAACCCTGTATTCTGTCACGATAGCACTGTATTCTGTCACTATACCACTATATTCTGTTCTATACCACTGCATTCTGTCCTTATACCCCTCTATTCTGTAACTACAGCACTGTATTATGTCCCTATACCCCTGTATTCTGTCCCTATACCCCTGTATTCTGTCACTATAGCACTGTATTATGTCACTATACCGCTGTATTCTGTCACCACATCACTCAGTGGTAGAACTTCCAAGTAGTAGGCCCAGGTGTAAAAATATAATTTCAGCCCTCCTCCTCCACTGCAACCCAAGTGCACAATATGCCACACAGCAGTGGGTGACAGGGAGAGGCAGAGGGTGATAAGGAGGGTGACAGTGGGTGACAGGGGTACAAACATAATGTCCTGTGCGTTGCAGACAATAGGTAGTATGTACCCTGGTGGAGGCGGGAACACAGCGGCCTCTGCTCTGTCTGTGGTTTGCTCTGGCACTCAGTCAGGCAGACTGTGACAGCGCTGGTTACCCCGGGTGTTAGCTGCCGGTAAGTCACAGACAGCAGTGAGTCAGTATTGATGTACAGCTGAGTGTTACTTAGAGGCAGGTATGTGGCTGTGATCATCAGTGCTGGTAGGTGTCAGGACTCTACCAGTCCGTCACACACAAGCTCCGTCTGCCTCTCTAAGGTGAGGGGCCGGTCCCTCAGGCAGTGGGGCCCATCCTGCTCGCTGCACTGGGCCATTCATCTGACATCGCTCAAAATGGTCTGCAGGGGGCCAGAGGATAACTCACTGTGGTCTGTGCAGCAGCGGGCCCCTTAGTCCTCCAGACCCTGGTTCATATGTGCATTATTTTCTCCTATCGCTCATCTCCGCCTTGAGAAAGGCAGCATTCACTGCTCTACACGGGCCCCGGGGCCACTATGGGTTCGGGAATCACAGACATAAGCACGCAATAACAAGATACAAGAGCACCTTTATTACATACACACTAATCATACAATATAAAACCAGAATCACAATATGTACAATATATACTGATAGCATTAACAGCAATGTACATTTAAGACTATTATAAGTAGGGATGAGCGGGTTTAGTTCTCAGAGAACCAACCCCCCCGAACCTAGGGGATCCGGGGCGATCCGAGCCACAACTCAGATCTCCCTGCCTGCCCCGGATCCCCAATCAAGGCAAAACCTCAGGATCTTGCTGATTGCCTCAGACACCAGTCTTCATAGTAACATATAATAGACCGCTGATTGGCTGAGAGAGCTGTCTGTCACGGCTCTCAGACAATCAGCGTGTCCCCATAGGCTACAATGGCCCCGAAATAGATGCCCCCACAGTGCCGCCTGCACTGCCGCCACCACCACCTGCACTGCCGACACTCCCTCACTGCCGGCACCCTGCACTGGGGACACTGCCAGGACTCCTGCACTGAGGACACCTCCCGCACTGCCGACACTGCCGGCACCCCTGCACTGAGGACACTTCCGGCACTCCCACATTGCCGACACTGCCGGCACCCCTGAATTCCTACACTGAGGACACCTCCAGCACTCCTGCATTGCAAACACTGCTGGTACCCCTGCACTGAGGACTCTGCTAGCACTCCTGCACTGAGGACACCTCCAGCACTCCCGCAATTGCCGACACTGCCGTCACCCCTGCACTGAGGATCCTCTGTCACAGTAAGTGCACTATTGGTGTATCCAACCTGCACCATATCTGACCTGCACTGTAACCCGCACTGTATATGACTCACACTGTATCCGACCCACACTGTATTCAGCCCACACTGTATCCGACCTGCGCTGTCTCCAACCCGCACTGTATCCAACCTGCGCTGTATCCAACCCAAACTGTATCCGACCTGCGCTGTCTCCAACCCACACTGTATCCGACCCACATTGTACTTGACCCACACTGTATCCGACCTGCACCGTCTCCAACCCATACTGTATCCAACCTGCGCTGTATCCAACCCAAACTGTATCCGACCTGCACTGTCTCCAACCCACACTGTATCCAACCCACACTGTATTTGACCTGCGCTGTCTCCAACCCACACTGTATCCAACCTGCGCTGTATCCAACCCACACTGTATCCAACCTGCGCTGTATCCAACCCACACTGTATCCAACCTGCGCTGTATCCAACCCACGCTGTATCCAACCCACACTGTATCCAACTTGCGCTATATCCAACCCACACTGTATCCAACCCACGCTGTATTCAACCCACACTGTATCCGACCTGCGCTGTCTCCAACCCGCACTGTATCCAACCTGCGCTGTATCCAACCCAAACTGTATCCGACCTGCGCTGTCTCCAACCCACACTGTATCCGACCCACATTGTACTTGACCCACACTGTATCCGACCTGCACCGTCTCCAACCCATACTGTATCCAACCTGCACTGTATCCAACCCAAACTGTGTCCGACCTGCGCTGTCTCCAACCCACACTGTATCCAACCCACACTGTATCCAACCCACACTGTATCCAACCCACACTGTATCCAACCCACACTGTATCCGACCTGCACTGTATCCAACCCACACTGTATCCAACCCACACTGTATCCAACCCACACTGTATCCGACCTGCGCTGTATCCAACCCACACTGTATCCGACCTGCGCTGTATCCAACCCACACTGTATCCGACCTGCACTGTATCCAACCCACACTGTATCCGACCTGCGCTGTATCCAACCCACACTATATTTGATCTGCACTTTATCCGGCCCACGCTGTATTTGACACACAATATATATATAACTCACAGTGAATGCGAACCATACTGTATCCGACCTGCCCTGTATCTGACTCACCCTGTAACCTGCATTGTATCTGACCCGCTTTGTATCCAACCTGCACTGTATCCACCTGCACTGTATCTGACTCACCCTGTAACCTGCATTGTATCTGACCCGCTTTGTATCCAACCTGCACTGTATCCATCTGCACTGTATCCACCTGCACTGTATCTGACCCACACTGTAACCTGCACTGTATCTGACCTGCCCTGTATCTGACCCACACTGTAACCTGCATTGTATCTGACCCGCTTTGTATCCAACCTGCACTGTATCCACCTGCCCTGTATCTGACCCACACTGTAACCTGCACTGTATCCACCTGCCTTGTATCTGACCCACCCTGTAACCTGCATTGTATCTGACCTGCTTTGTATCCAACCTGCACTATATTTGATCTGCACTTTATCCGACCCACGCTGTATCTGACACACAATATATATATAACTCACAGTGAATGCGAACCATACTGTATCCACCTGCACTGTATCTGACCCACCCTGTAACCTGCATTGTATCTGACCTGCTTTGTATCCAACCTGCACTGTATCCTGCACTGTGTCTGAACCGCACTGTATCCGACCAGCATTGCAACCTGGTCAATGTTTAACTGTGTGGCCCAGAGTATTCGGCACTGTCCTACGCAGGTACGGAATGCTGTTTTTTTGTGATTGGGGAGAATTTGTGGAGCTGCTCAACAAAATGGCTGATTGATCGGGGCTTCACATGGGCACAGAATGCCAGTCATAGTGACCCAGGCCCCCGGGAGGGAGGTACAGACTTCAATGTCTGCGGTTGCTATTTTACACATGGTTTCGGCTTTTAATATTTGCTGTTTGGTGACTACTTTAGAGCAATGATATTGTACACACGATTCTGTGTTGGATGTTTTCTGTTGATAGTACCTGTGAGCTACTTTGATTGGTTATTGCTAATACATCACTAATGTGCAAATGACTGCCGGGTGTTTGTGCCGCTGCTCTGCTGTGTAGTGTAGCCGGCCAGGCTTTGGCCTATGTTGGTTAACAATATTGTCAGGTGTGAGGTGGTCAAAATTCACTGGAAATGAGTGGAAATGAACGTAATTGAGGTTAATAATACCGTAGGAACAAAATTACCCCCAAATTCTGTGATTTTAACTGTTGTGGTGATTTTTTCGAAAAAATCCAGATCCAAAACCAAAACCGGAAACGGTGGTTTTGGCAAAACCAATCCAGTTCCAAAACACGAGCGGAGACACAGATGCAAAATAAAAAAATAAAATCCGATAAGTGTCCGCAGCACATCTGTAATTATAAGAACCACACAAAGAATCCCCTCCACCCCTAGACAGTCACCTCAGGAGTGCGCTCGTGGAATGCTGCACAGGTGTGATACTCTGCTGGCCGATCTGCTGCTGGGTGATGCTCTGCTGTAGGTCTTGCTGATCCCAGTCAGTTTGGGTCTCATTTTTTTATAAGGCTGAAAAGAGACAAGTTGTCCATGGAGTTCAACCTTTATTTAGAGCCTATACTATTCTGTAAATAACCAGATATACCCGTAGTTATGTCATACAATCACTTGAAATGCTATATCCTTGGAAATATTTTCAGTTAGAAATCTATACAACCCATTCTTAAATGTAATGACCGAGTCCGCCATTACGACCTTCTCTGGTAAAGAATTCCAGATCCTTACTGCCCTTACTGTGAAGAACCCTTTCCTTCTTTGGGTATGAAATTTAGGGGGTCATTCCAAGTTGATCGCTTGCTAGCTACTTTTAGCAGCCGTGCAAACGCATTGTCGCCAGCCATGGGGAGTGCATTTTAGCTTTGCAGAAGTGCAGAACGCTTGTGCAGCAGAGCGCCTGCAAAAACATTTTGTGCAAAACAAGACCAGCCCTGTAGTTACTCTTCGTGTGCGTTGATTCTAACGACGGAGGGACGACTTTTGACATCACACACCCGCCCAGCGAACGCCCAGCCACTCCTGCGTTTTTTCTGCTATGCCTGCTTTTTACCAAACACACCCTGAAAACGGTCAGTTGCCACCCAGAAACGCCCACTTCATGTCAATCTCCTTGCGATCGGCTGTGCGTTTGGAATCGTCGCTAGAACCAGTGCAAAACCACAAAGGACTTTGTACCCGTACGATGCGCGTGCGCATTGCGGTGCATACGCATGCGCAGATTAGCCGTTTTTTTACTGATCGCTGTGCAGCGAACAACGGCAGCTAGCAATCAACACGGAATGACTCCCCTTACTCTCCTCTAACCTCAGGGGGTGTCCGCGTGTCCTGCGCAGGGATCTATCAATAAACAAATGGCCTGATCCTTGTATTGTCCCTTTATATATTTCTATATAAATAATATCTCCTCTTAGACGCCTCTTTTCTAGTGTACACATATGTAACCTAGTAATCCTTTCCTCATAATCCAGTGCCTCTAACCCCTTTATAACTTTTGTGCTCGTCTCTGAACCCTTTCCTGCTCTAGTATATCTTTTTTATAGTACGGTGCCCTGAACTGAACATAATATTCCAGGTGTGGCGGCACCAATGATTTGTACAGTGGCAGGATTACACTCCCATCCCTTGTCTCCAGTCCCCGTTTTATGAATGCTGACACCTTATTTGTCTTCGTTGCTGCGCTAGGACATTGGGTACTGCTACTAACTCCATTATCAATGAGCACCCCCAAATCTTTTCCTCATACTGTTTCCCCTACATTCTCTCCATTTAATTTATAGCCTGCATGTTTATTTTTAGTTCCAAAGTGCATAACTTTAAATTTTTCTATGTTAAACCTCATTCTCCGTTTAGTTGCCCAAACTTCCAGTTTAAGTAAGTTATTCTATAGGGACTCTGAATCCTTGGCGGAGTTAATTACATTACATTGGGGGTAATTCAGACCTGATCGCTAGGGTGTGTTTTTTCCGTCCCTGCGATCAGGTAGTCGCCGGGGGTGGGGGTGGGGGGTAATTTGGTGTGTGCAAGTGTGCGATCGCATTTGTAGCAGAGCTGCACAACCATGAATTTGTGCAGTCTCTGCTCAGCCCAGGACTTACTAAGCCGCTGCGATGATCTAGGGCCGGAGCTGACTCCAGAAACCCTCCCTCCGAATGCCTGGTCCCTCCTCGTTTTCCCGGACACTCTTATAAAACAGTCAGTTGCCACCCACAGACTGCCTCTTCCTGTCAGTCACCTTGCGATTGCCCGTGAGATCACTTTTTTCACACCAACCCGTCACTATGCACCGATGCCCGGTGCAGTCGTCTGACATGCCGGCGCATTGTGGTGCATACGCATGTGCAGTACAGACCTGATTGCCCGCTGTGCAAAAATGCACAGCAGTGATCAGGTCTGAATTACCCCCATAGTTCTGTGTCATCTGCAAACATTTATACCATGCTTTCCAGGCCTATTCCTAGGTCATTAATAAATATATTGAAAAGTAATAGCCCGAGTACTGACCCTTATGGCATTCCACTGAATACAGTGGCCCAGTTGGAGAACATCCCATTAACCACAACTCGCTGTTCCCTATTTTCTAGCCAATTACTTACCCAAGTACAAATGGTGTGACCTAGGCAGAGCTCTTTTAGTTTGAAAATCAGTCTCATGTGTGGCACTGTGTCGAAGGCTTTTGCAAAATCTAAATATACCACGTCCACTGCATTTCCCTGGTCAAGATTTTCACTCACTTTCTCATAGAAGCTAATTAAGTTAGTTAGACAGGACCTGTCCCTCACAAAACCATCCTGATTGCTATTAATAACCTTGCTGATTTCCAAGTACTCCTGTATGCTATCTTTTAATATTCCTTCCAATATTTTCCCCACAATTGATGTCAAACTTACCGGTCTATAATTACCAGGATGTTTTGATTCCCTTTTCAGATATTGGAATTACCTCTGCTATCCGCCAGTCCTTTGGTATCATGCCTGATGTAATTGAATACTAGAAAATCAAATATAAAGGCCTTGCTAGTTCTGAGTTAAGCTCCATTAGAACCCTTGGGTGAAGTTCATCTGGACCAGGAGATTTATTCATCTTAAATTTGTTTAGTCACTCACAGACTACTTCCTCACTCAAATAAGTGCTAACCAATGGTATATTAGCAATTATTATTCACTACTTCCAACATCTCTTCCTCTGTAGTAAACACTGATGAAAAAAATAATTTAATATTTCTGCTTTTGTTTTGTCATCATTTATTAATACTCCCAATTTTAATGGTCCTATAGTCTCTTTTAATGGTCCTATATTCTCTTTTAATGGTCATATATTCTCTTTTTTTATATTTTTACCATTTATACACTAAAAAAACTTTTTGGGGGTTCATTTTGCTCTCCTTAGTGTTTTGCTTTTCGTTTTCTATTTTAGCTGCTCTGATTTCTTTTTTGCATTTTTTGTTACATTCCATGTAGTACTGGAATATTTCCTCAGTCCCATATAATTTAAATGCATTGAAAGCACGCCTCTTTTTATCTATTACTTCCTTAACCTTCTTATTAAGCCACATCGGTTTGTATTTTGAACCCCTTTGTTTTCTGCTCATGGGAATGAATTTATGAGTATATTTATCGAGCAAACTTTTAAAAGCATCCCACATTTCATGGAACAGTGTATCCCAGTCAATATCCTGTACTGCTTGTTTCAGTCAACATGGTCATTAGGTCTACATGTTCTAGGTCGACAGGTCAAAAGGTCGACATGAGTTTTTTTACTTTTTTGGTGTAATTTTCATCGTAGAGTGATGGGGAATCCCAATTAGTGTACCGCTTCGATCGCCATGCTCCGGGCAAGGTGCCTCGCTCTGCTACCGCTGCACTCGGCACAGGTTACTATTCCCAATTGTTGTCCACGTGGATCATGAAGTATGAAAAAGTAAAAAAATGTTACTTTTGAAATTTTGAAAAACTCATGTCGACCTTTTGAACTGTCGACCTAGCACATGTCGACCTAATGACCCTGTCGACATAGTGACCCTGTCGACCTATTGCCTGTCGACCTAAGTGGTGTCGACCTAACGACCGTATCCCCCCCTAGACCTGTCACAGTGTTACTTCTTTTCCTCTGCAGAATAGATCCTCTTGTGCCTTGGTAAAAGTTTCTGCTGATCTGTTCTGTCAGTCCCTCTATTGGTTACCTGTATTCTACTGTATTCAATATACAGTGCATCCCGGAAGTATTCACAGCGCTTCACTTTTTCCACATTTTGTTATGTTACAGCCTTATTCCAAAATTTAATAAATTCATTTTTTTCCTCTCAAAATTCTACACACAATGGGTGTAATTCAGACCTGATCGCAGCAGTAAATTTGTTAGCAGTTGGGCAAAACCACATGCAGTGCAGGTGGGGCAGATGTAACATGTGCAGAGAAAGTTCGATTTGGGTGGGGTGTGTTCAGTGGTGCACGTATGCGGGTACGCTCTGGTATTGAGTACCCTTAAGAATATGGCAGCGGGTACTCAGTACCACCCGCCACACACTTTGCACCCGTGACCACCATTACCACAATTATAATGAGCCATAAAGTAACAAGACCATGGTGCTTGGCAGCATGATAGCATCTCCCAGTTTGTCAGGGTTACTGGGAGCCCAATGGTGATGTCATGACGGCACATTACGCTTCCTCCTCTGGCGGCTGTGGCTGGCGTGAAGAGAGGAGCCTGACTGCACTTTCCCTCAGCGTCTCTAGCTAGGAGCAGAGCCGGCCCTAACCAATATGATGCCCTAGGCAAGATTTTGGCTGGTGCCCCCTAGCACCACCGCTAGTTCCGCCTCTGACCTTGCACCTCTTTCCCAGCACCATCACCCCTCACCCATAGCAGTCCTGATTTTGGTGTTCTTACCACCTATATTTTAAATAGGAACAGTGCGCACATTCGGCGCATAGCCCAAAAAGAGGTGTGTTCTTGCTAGAAAGGGGCATGGCCGCACAATAGTAACCCCAATTCAAATTACACCAACCAGTACTGCAACTTTATACACATTTTATCATGCGATAGTGTCCATTATTCACCTCACATTACACAGCAGTACCACTTTACCTTAAATACTTACTCCTCACAGTAGTGCCCCTTATTCACATTACACCACACCATATTGCTCTTTATTCACATTAGACCACACAGATACCTGGCGTTAGTCAGCTGGCAGCTCTGCTAACGTTGGGCGCCTTTTTTATGAAAATGTGTCTTATTTGCATTACTATGTGACTAGAACGCACAAGCAGCTTCTGCTGATTAAAATGATATGCGGCATGCCTATATTCTGTGTGTGATTGTGGCTGTATCTGCATATAAAATGCAACGTTACAGTGATTTCCAGGAATACACTGTAACGTAGATTTCATATGTAGATACAGCCGCAGTCACACACAGAATATAGGCATGCCGCATATCATTTTAATCAGCGGAACCTGCTTGTGCCCCATGGCATACCAAATGCCCTAGGCATTTGCCTAGTTTGCCTATGCCTAGGGCCGGCTCTGGCTGGGAGCATTCATTTCTAATATAATGTGGACACTACTACATATGTCTATTATTCCAGGGACACTACTACACTATATATTCCTATTATAATGGAGGCATTATTATATATTGTTATTACATTGGGGGCATTACTATATACAGTATATTTATTATACTGGGGGCATTACTATATATATTTCTATTATACTGGAGGTAGTACTATATATTTCTAGCCTTGCCTCCAGAGTGCAAAGAAACGGGGCTTTGTAGTGTCGCCACGCCACTAATGTCATGTAGCCACTCCCACTTGTGTCATGTGGCCACGCCCCTCACAACACATGGCCAAGTCCATTTTTCAGCACTCAGTACCACTAAGAAAATATTTCTACTTGCACCACTAGGTGTGTTCAAACTAAAATAAAGCAGCCAGTATTTTCCCTGCACAGAAACAAAATAACTCACCCAAATCTAACTCTCTCTGCACATGTTACATCTACCCCACCTGCAGTGCACATGGTTTTGCCCAACTGCTAATAAATTGCTGCTGCGATCAACTCTGAATTACCCCCAATACCCCATAATGACAACGTGAAAAAAAGTTTGAGATTTTTGCAAATTTATTAAAAATAAAAAACTAAGAAATCACATGTACATAAGTATTCACAGCCTTTGCTCAATACTTTGTTGATGCACTTTTTGGCAGCAATTACAGCCTCAAGTCTTTATGAATATGATGCCACAAGATTGGCACACCTATTTTTGGGCAGTTTCGCCCATTCCTCTTTGCCGCACCTCTCAAGCTCCATCAGGTTGGCTGGGAAGCGTCGGTGCACAGCCATTTTCAGATCTCTCCAGAGATGTTCAATCGTATTCAAGTCTGGGCTCTGGCTGAGCCACTCAAGGACATTCAGAGTTGTCCTGAGGCCACTCCTTTGATATCTTGGCTGTGTGCTTTGGGTCGTCCTGCTGAAAGATGAACCGTCACCCGAGTCTGAAGTTAACAGCGCTCTGGAGCAGGTTTTCATCCAGGATGTCTCTGTACATTGCTGCAATCATCTTTCCCTCTGTCCTGACTAGTCTCCAAGTTCCTGCCGCTGAAAACATCCCCACAGCATGATGCTGCCACCACCATGCTTGACTGTAGGGATGGTACTGGCCTGGTGGTGAGCGGTGCCTGGTTTCCCCCATACATGACGCCTGGCATTCACGCCATAGAGTTCAATCTTTGTCTCATCAAACCAATTCTGTTTCTCATGGTCTGAGAGTCCTTCAGGTGCATTTTGGAAAACTCCAGGCGGGCTGCCATGTGCTTTTTACTAAGGAGTGGCTTCCAACTGGACCCTCTACCGTACAGGCCTGATTGGTGGATTGCTGCAGAGATGGTTGTCCTTCTGGAAGGTTCTCCTCTCTCCACAGAGGAATGCTGTAGCTCTGACAGAGCGACCATCGGGTTCTTGGTCACCTCTCTGACTAGGGCCCTTCTCCCCCAATCGCTCAGTTTAGATGAACGGATAGCTCTAGGAAGAGTCCTGGTGGTTCTGAACTCCTTCCATTTACGGATGATGGAGGTCATTGTGCTCATTGGGACCTTCACAGCCGCAGATGTTTTTCTGTACCATTCCCCAGATTTGTGCGCAAGACAATCCTGTCTCGGAAGTCTACAGACTTTGACTTCATGCTTAGTTTGTGCTCAGACATGCACTGTCAAGTGTGGGACCTTATATAGACAGGTGTGTGCCTTTCCAAATCATGTCCAATCAACTGAATTTAACGCAGGTGGACGCAGCTGTAGGAACATCTCAAGGATGATCAGTGGAAACAGGATGCATCTGAACGCAATTTTGAGCTTCATGGCAAAGGCTGTGAATACTTATGTACATGTGATTTCTTAGTTTTTTTATTTTTAATAAATTTGCAAAAATCTCAAAAACACTTTTTTCACATTGTCATTATTGAGTATTGTGTGTAGAATTTTGAGGACAAATATGAAAATTATTCCATTTTGCAATAAGGCTGTAACATAACAAAATGTGGAAAAAGTGAAGCGCTGTGAATACTTTCCAGATGCACTACAAAATACTTTTACCCACACACAAAGCTATTAACCAAACTACACCAATCTCTTCTCTTATATCAAAATATCTCCCAACCCGACCTCTCCGCTCTTCACAAGATCTACGTCTCTCACCCACACTCATTACTCGCTCCCACTCACGATTGCAGGACTTTCATCGGGCTGCACCCACTCTGTGGAATGCCCTCCCACACACAATAACACTCTCCTCTAGTCTCCAAACCTTCAAGAGTTCCCTGAAAACTCACCTCTTCAGGCAGCTTATCACATTCCAGACCCACCCACATAACCTTCATAAACTTTCCTATCTAATTATATCCCCTCTGTACAGTCCACACATATCTGCCACATATTTTCTTTTTCTTAATGTTTCCCATCAGGCCAATATCATACAGTCCACCAAGAACCTTTGCAATCTGGTGGCCTATTATGCAATAGATAGCATCTATCCTTGTTTATCAATGCCTATTTCCCTATAGAGTGTAAGCTACGAGCAGGGCCCTCCTACCTCTATGTCTGTCTGTTATTACCCAGTTACACAGTTTTATCACTGTTATTTCCAGTTATAAAGCACAACGGGATTTGCTGTGCTCTATAAGAAACTGTAAATAAATGAATAATAAATAAGTAGGTTGACACTTGGACATCACATACAGATGTTCTCCTTCCAGAACCATGGGCATTAATGCAGTGCCGGTTCCCATTTGCTGCTGTAACAGCCCCCTTGTTGCTCCTAGCTATGTCCAGGAGTGGAACTACCGCCGGTGCATCACATTGGGACACCGGGGGAGTGATCCGTCAGGACCTCTGGAACTGGTCAGATTATTATCACTAATAAGGCCTGGTATAAGGTTTGTGGGGACCTCATGGCAACAAACCTGTGGAGACCCTTGTCAAAAAGATATGCTGGTGTAAATGGTTGAAGCTCCATTATACACCACTATACGCACTGCAGTGTCCCCACTTCAAATGATTCCACAACAGGGGCGGATTTAGGGGTGAGGCCGCCCCTAGGTACAACAGTGATAGCCACCTCCCACCTAATGTTATTATAATATATTATTATATTATTATAAGAGCTCCATTGGTTTATTCCTAAAACTCCATTAAAGCCTTATACCCTACAACTATCATTAACCAACTGAAAGCAGTTATTCATATATACAGAACCCCTCACTGCTGAACCCCTTTAAACTCAGATACTTAAGAGAAGACTTAAAACTATAAATAACGAGACTGAGACATAAACGGCTTAATGGTCACAGCTATTTATTCCAATTGTGATTGACCTATGAGGTAAAGGTGTCCAGGAGATGCTGCAATCTCAGTTCCAGCCTTAATTAGTGTATCACGCCCTAGGGGCCGACTATCATATCCCCCTGTAATGATGCACTAGCGCCATGAGGACTCACCATGCCTTCTGGCTACAAGACTGAGTGATCCCGCATAAAGGGTGCCCAGGGCCAGTAGCGGATCTTGCCACGGGCAAGTAGGACTTTTGCCCAGGGCGCCGCCTTCCGGAGGGCGCCGGCACCATCCGGAGGGCGCCACACCATGGCAAGATCTGCTACTGTGCCCCCGCTGCCGCTGTGTCCCCCGCTGGTCTCCCCGCAGTGAAGGGAACTAGACGCTACCCGTCTAGTTTCCCTTCGTGGAGAGGACCTTTGCTGTGCGGTGCGCAATGACGTCATCGCGCACCGCACAGCATTGTGGGACTGGCACAGAAGCTAGGGGTCATGATTGACCTCTAGTGTCTATGCTGTGCTATGGGAGAGACGTCATGACATTTCTCCCATAGTTACGAGGAGAGGAGCGGCGCCGGCGGAGGTCTGCAATGGTCGGGACTCAGGAGCGGGGATTGTAAGTATTAATTTTTTTATTTTTTTTAAAGCGGCGCTACTGGGGGCACAAATGCAGGCGCTACTGGGGGCACAAATGTGGGCGCTACTGGGGGCACAAATGCGGGCGCTACTGGGGCACAAATGGGGACACAACTCTACAAGGGGCGTAACTGACCACGCCCCTGTATGAAGCCACGCCCCCATTTTTCACCCAGGGCGCCACAAGGGCTAGAACCGGCCCTGCCCAGGGCCCCCGCATAGAGCAGGACAAACTCGCCAAGTAATAAGGGTAGGTGCACCACAACGACATCTTGAGCCACAGAATGCCACAAGACTTCAGTGTTCTCCTGCCACAGCCAGGCGCCAAAGGCCCTGGCCCGCCACCAAACCGAACCAAACATTCCAGAAGCAACAAGACCTGAACCTATCTGGTAATAGAATTTCAGAGAATTGGTCACATGTGTTTGCAGAGACATGTTTAGCTGCTGAGCCACGTCAAGGCTTCTCCAATATCAGCAGTCCTAACACTACATAAAGGCAGTGCCCACATAGGGCCATGTGATTTGTCTACATTAAGGCCTCATGATAAAGGCTCATACTAAAACGCATCCAGACAGAGGGCTAGCTTACCTGGGAGCCACCCCCAGGATCTCCCTTTAGCACTAAAAGGAACAGCATGCCTTCCAAATACTGCTCCCATTCAATGCCTTTCTCACACATGCAGACAAACAGTGGCTGCTGCTCAATCATTCCTGGAGATAATTATATATCAGGTGCTAGAAAGGGGAGGGGTCACAGACAAACAGTAGACAGAGAGGGGGGGGGGGGGGGGTGCATTCCCCCCCCTGTTATCCCCCAGCACACTAAAAATTATCTGTAACCAAACCTGAAGCTATCTGGTAAGATGCACACCATCGGGCCAAAAAAAACTAGTAGAATCCGGCTCCAAAAAACTATGCTGAACCACCAACCCTCCTATGGACAGAACAAATCTAGAAACTGCTATATTAACCTTGCGACGCACCCATTCTAAAGCCCTGGGCTTTCAGGCGCCTCTCCACACCAACCGCAGAACAACTTCCGACCACACAATCCACAAACAAGCCGTGACGTCCGACAGGAGCTCCCGCAAGCGAACAGTCAACTCCAATCCCTTCAAATGACTCAGTTTGTTGCCGCCAATATGTAGAACCAGCCAATCCGGAACACCCCATTGCTCCACTGAGGACAGCAACAAAGCCAGCAAGGCTTCACAACGAAGCCCCCGAACACCAATCCAGTGGACCTTGCGCCCATCTAGCAACAACTTGGCCCACCGGGCCAGCCCATGCCGTAAAGCCCAATACATTTATGAATGGACAACCAGCCGACCTGCCCAGGTGAATCCTCTTCAGCTGAAAAACAAACAAACCTAACGTATGAGCCACCGCACCAAACCCAAATTTTTGAAAGAGAACAACAATGTAATAACATGCAGTACAAAAGACCTACCCAGGGAAAGGGAAACAGGTAACCGGAGTGAAGGGACAAAACAAAACCACCTCCCGTCAGCCAAAGGGGGAAAAACAAATAGCACCCCTCACACCCCCATTTGCCGAATGCTAATCATGCCACAAATGGGTGGTAAACAATATTTTCGGGTTGTTGCAGGAAGCGCAACTACAATCGATCGCAATGCACATATGATTTATAAGCAGAAGATCTCCATCTACCTAGGGCATGTATGGAAGAAGACAAAGCCCCAGCAGCTGCGGCGGAAGTCGCTGCTCCAATCCGAAAAGGGGTACCATAGCATTTACCATGAAGCCCTAGCGCATCCAAATATCACCTAAGCACCGCTGCAAACTGAAACTTGGAAAGCGGCAACAATGTGGTGTGAACTAACCACTGTTGGCCACCAGAAGGGTGACCAGCAAGATACAAAGCAGTAAGGGCAACCGGGCAAACCAACTTATTCACCTGCGCAGGAAGGGTAACATAACGGCCCCTCCCGGCTTGATCCGTCTTGGAAGAATGCAACCTACACAACACAGAGGAATCCCTGCCGCAAACATCGCCCAGCATCAAACCAGAAGAACCCGACGCGCACCTGGAAGCAACCAGCTCCCCAACCCGGAAAGCCCCAAAGAAGGTGGCCGAGAAAGCCAAGCGGAACAGGGCAACCTCGTAAGGATCAGTAGCCACCACACCAACCAAGTTACCCAAAAGCTGCAAGTCAATGGGCCTGTGCGAATCCACCCGAGCAGGGAAATCCAGAACCCAACCCCTAATAGCCAGGGAAAGTACAAAAGTTTTAGTGGAATCCTGACTTTCGTACAACATACAAAAAAAGAATTACCGCAAGCGCCGCAGACATGGTAGCCTTAGAATGACCCTGCAAATATTGCTCCCAAACAAACGCCAACAACAAATCCTGAAGAGACAGATTACGCGCAAAATAAGCCTCCCAATTACGCCAAGCCGCTGAGTTCATCCTCAAGGTAGAAAGAGCCAACAACCGATGCGCCAGGGCCTCTATGCCTGCCTGATAATCTGCCTTACAAAAGGGGGAGCAAGGTAACCCCTCAACAGAAACCCCAGGAGCAAACTCCCAAAATCTAACAAAATCAAACCACGAGTGCGCGTCAGTGATATCATTAGTAGCCCCCGGAACATGTCTCGCCCGAAACCTGATATTCGCTTCCAAACAACGCAAAATCAAATGTCTCAAGAGCCACAAAGCCAGTGAGACAAAGATCGCTGATTATTAATGGCATGAGCTACCCCAAGCGTATCACACCAAAAAACAATATGCCGGATGACTAGAGAGGCATACCACAGTTCAACCGCAACAATAATGGGAAACAGCTCCAAAATAGAGATGAGCGGGTTCGGTTTCTCTGAATCCGAACCCGCCAGAACTTCATGTTTTTTTTCACGGGTCCGAGCGACTCGGATCTTCCCGCCTTGCTCGGTTAACCCGAGCGCGCCCGAACGTCATCATGACGCTGTCGGATTCTCGCGAGGCTCGGATTCTATCGCGAGACTCGGATTCTATATAAGGAGCCGCGCGTCGCCGCCATTTTCACACGTGCATTGAGATTGATAGGGAGAGGACGTGGCTGGCGTCCTCTCCGTTTAGAATAGATTAGAGAGACACTTGATTTACTAATTTTGGGGAGCATTAGGAGTACTCAGTACAGTGCAGAGTTTTGCTGATAGTGACCAGTGACCACCAGTTTTATTTATAATCCGTTCTCTGCCTGAAAAAAGCGATACACAGCACACAGTGACTCAGTCACATACTAGAGATGAGCGGGTTCGGTTTCTCTGAATCCGAACCCGCCAGAACTTCATGTTTTTTTTCACGGGTCCGAGCGACTCGGATCTTCCCGCCTTGCTCGGTTAACCCGAGCGCGCCCGAACGTCATCATGACGCTGTCGGATTCTCGCGAGGCTCGGATTCTATCGCGAGACTCGGATTCTATATAAGGAGCCGCGCGTCGCCGCCATTTTCACACGTGCATTGAGATTGATAGGGAGAGGACGTGGCTGGCGTCCTCTCCGTTTAGAATTAGAATAGATTAGAGAGACACTTGATTTACTAATTTTGGGGAGCATTAGGAGTACTCAGTAGTGTACAGTGCAGAGTTTTGCTGATAGTGACCAGTGACCACCACTTTTATTTATAATCCGTTCTCTGCCTGAAAAAAGCGATACACAGCACACAGTGACTCAGTCACATACCATATCTGTGTGCACTGCTCAGGCTCAGGCCAGTGTGCTGCATCATCTATTATCTATATATAATATTATATATATCTGTCTGACTGCTCAGCTCACACAGCTTATAATTGTGGGGGAGACTGGGGAGCACTACTGCAGTGCCAGTTATAGGTTATAGCAGGAGCCAGGAGTACATAATATATTATATAGTGAGTGACCACCAGACACACAGTGCAGTTTATTTAATATATCCGTTCTCTGCCTGAAAAAAGCGATACACACAGTGACTCAGTCAGTCACATACCATATCTGTGTGCACTGCTCAGGCTCAGGCCAGTGTGCTGCATCATCTATATATATTATATATCTGTCTGACTGCTCAGCTCACACAGCTTATAATTGTGGGGGAGACTGGGGAGCACTACTGCAGTGCCAGTTATAGGTTATAGCAGGAGCCAGGAGTACATAATATTATATTAAAATTAAACAGTGCACACTTTTGCTGCAGGAGTGCCACTGCCAGTGTGACTAGTGACCAGTGACCTGACCACCAGTATATAATATTAGTAGTATACTATCTCTTTATCAACCAGTCTATATTAGCAGCAGACACAGTACAGTGCGGTAGTTCACGGCTGTGGCTACCTCTGTGTCGGCACTCGGCAGCCCGTCCATAATTGTATATACCACCTAACCGTGTTTTTTTTTTCTTTCTTTATACATACATACTAGTTACGAGTATACTATCTCTTTATCAACCAGTCTATATATTAGCAGCAGACACAGTACAGTGCGGTAGTTCACGGCTGTGGCTACCTCTGTGTCGGCACTCGGCAGCCCGTCCATAATTGTATATACCACCTAACCGTGGTTTTTTTTTCTTTCTTTATACATACATACTAGTTACGAGTATACTATCTCTTTATCAACCAGTCTATATATTAGCAGCAGACACAGTACAGTGAGGTAGTTCACGGCTGTGGCTACCTCTGTGTCGGCACTCGGCAGCCCGTCCATAATTGTATATACCACCTAACCGTGGTTTTTTTTTCATTCTTTATACATACATACTAGTTACGAGTATACTATCTCTTTATCAACCAGTCTATATTAGCAGCAGACACAGTACAGTGCGGTAGTTCACGGCTGTGGCTACCTCTGTGTCGGCACTCGGCAGCCCGTCCATAATTGTATATACCACCTAACAGTGGTTTTTTTTTCTTTCTTTATACATACATACTAGTTACGAGTATACTATCTCTTTATCAACCAGTCTATATATTAGCAGCAGACACAGTACAGTGCGGTAGTTCACGGCTGTGGCTACCTCTGTGTCGGCACTCGGCAGCCCGTCCATAATTGTATATACCACCTAACCGTGGTTTTTTTTTCTTTCTTTATACATACATACTAGTTACGAGTATACTATCTCTTTATCAACCAGTCTATATATTAGCAGCAGACACAGTACAGTGCGGTAGTTCACGGCTGTGGCTACCTCTGTGTCGGCACTCGGCAGCCCGTCCATAATTGTATATACCACCTAACCGTGGTTTTTTTTTCTTTCTTTATACATACATACTAGTTACGAGTATACTATCTCTTTATCAACCAGTCTATATATTAGCAGCAGACACAGTACAGTGCGGTAGTTCACGGCTGTGGCTACCTCTGTGTCGGCACTCGGCAGCCCGTCCATAATTGTATATACCACCTAACCGTGGTTTTTTTTTCTTTCTTTATACATACATACTAGTTACGAGTATACTATCTCTTTATCAACCAGTCTATATATTAGCAGCAGACACAGTACAGTGCGGTAGTTCACGGCTGTGGCTACCTCTGTGTCGGCACTCGGCAGCCCGTCCATAATTGTATATACCACCTAACCGTGGTTTTTTTTTCTTTCTTTATACATACATACTAGTTACGAGTATACTATCTCTTTATCAACCAGTCTATATATTAGCAGCAGACACAGTACAGTGCGGTAGTTCACGGCTGTGGCTACCTCTGTGTCGGCACTCGGCAGCCCGTCCATAATTGTATATACCACCTAACCGTGGTTTTTTTTTCTTTCTTTATACATACATACTAGTTACGAGTATACTATCTCTTTATCAACCAGTCTATATTAGCAGCAGACACAGTACAGTGCGGTAGTTCACGGCTGTGGCTACCTCTGTGTCGGCACTCGGCAGCCCGTCCATAATTGTATACTAGTATCCAATCCATCCATCTCCATTGTTTACCTGAGGTGCCTTTTAGTTGTGCCTATTAAAATATGGAGAACAAAAAAATGTTGAGGTTCCAAAATTAGGGAAAGGTCAAGATCCACTTCCACCTCGTGCTGAAGCTGCTGCCACTAGTCATGGCCGAGACGATGAAATGCCAGCAACGTCGTCTGCCAAGGCCGATGCCCAATGGCATAGTACAGAGCATGTCAAAACCAAAACACCAAATATCAGTAAAAAAAGGACTCCAAAACCTAAAATAAAATTGTCGGAGGAGAAGCGTAAACTTGCCAATATGCCATTTACCACACGGAGTGGCAAGGAACGGCTGAGGCCCTGGCCTATGTTCATTGTTCATGGCTAGTGGTTCAGCTTCACATGAGGATGGAAGCACTCAGCCTCTCGCTAGAAAACTGAAAAGACTCAAGCTGGCAAAAGGCAAAGCACCGCAAAGAACTGTGCGTTCTTTGAAATCCCAAATCCACAAGGAGAGTCCAATTGTGTCGGTTGCGATGCCTGACCTTCCCAACACTGGACGTGAAGAGCATGCGCCTTCCACCATTTGCACGCCCCCTGCAAGTGCTGGAAGGAGCACCCGCAGTCCAGTTCCTGATAGTCAGATTGAAGATGTCAGTGTTGAAGTACACCAGGATGAGGAGGATATGGGTGTTGCTGGCGCTGGGGAGGAAATTGACCAGGAGGATTCTGATGGTGAGGTGGTTTGTTTAAGTCAGGCACCCGGGGAGACACCTGTTGTCCGTGGGAGGAATATGGCCGTTGACATGCCAGGTGAAAATACCAAAAAAATCAGCTCTTCGGTGTGGAGGTATTTCACCAGAAATGCGGACAACAGGTGTCAAGCCGTGTGTTCCCTTTGTCAAGCTGTAATAAGTAGGGGTAAGGACGTTAACCACCTCGGAACATCCTCCCTTATACGTCACCTGCAGCGCATTCATAATAAGTCAGTGACAAGTTCAAAAACTTTGGGTGACAGCGGAAGCAGTCCACTGACCAGTAAATCCCTTCCTCTTGTAACCAAGCTCACGCAAACCACCCCACCAACTCCCTCAGTGTCAATTTCCTCCTTCCCCAGGAATGCCAATAGTCCTGCAGGCCATGTCACTGGCAATTCTGACGAGTCCTCTCCTGCCTGGGATTCCTCCGATGCTTCCTTGCGTGTAACGCCTACTGCTGCTGGCGCTGCTGTTGTTGCCGCTGGGAGTCGATGGTCATCCCAGAGGGGAAGTCGTAAGCCCACTTGTACTACTTCCAGTAAGCAATTGACTGTTCAACAGTCCTTTGCGAGGAAGATGAAATATCACAGCAGTCATCCTACTGCAAAGCGGATAACTGAGGCCTTGGCATCCTGGGTGGTGAGAAACGTGGTTCCGGTATCCATCATTACTGCAGAGCCAACTAGAGACTTGTTGGAGGTACTGTGTCCCCGGTACCAAATACCATCTAGGTTCCATTTCTCTAGGCAGGCGATACCGAAAATGTACACAGACCTCAGAAAAAGAGTCACCAGTGTCCTAAAAAATGCAGCTGTACCCAATGTCCACTTAACCACGGACATGTGGACAAGTGGAGCAGGGCAGGGTCAGGACTATATGACTGTGACAGCCCACTGGGTAGATGTATGGACTCCCGCCGCAAGAACAGCAGCGGCGGCACCAGTAGCAGCATCTCGCAAACGCCAACTCTTTCCTAGGCAGGCTACGCTTTGTATCACCGCTTTCCAGAATACGCACACAGCTGAAAACCTCTTACGGCAACTGAGGAAGATCATCGCGGAATGGCTTACCCCAATTGGACTCTCCTGTGGATTTGTGGCATCGGACAACGCCAGCAATATTGTGTGTGCATTAAATCTGGGCCAATTCCAGCACGTCCCATGTTTTGCACATACCTTGAATTTGGTGGTGCAGAATTTTTTAAAAAACGACAGGGGCGTGCAAGAGATGCTGTCGGTGGCCAGAAGAATTGCGGGACACTTTCGGCGTACAGGCACCACGTACAGAAAACTGGAGCACCACCAAAAACTACTGAACCTGCCCTGCCATCATCTGAAGCAAGAAGTGGTAACGAGGTGGAATTCAACCCTCTATATGCTTCAGAGGTTGGAGGAGCAGCAAAAGGCCATTCAAGCCTATACAATTGAGCACGATATAGTAGGTGGAATGCACCTGTCTCAAGTGCAGTGGAGAATGATTTCAACGTTGTGCAAGGTTCTGATGCCCTTTGAACTTGCCACACGTGAAGTCAGTTCAGACACTGCCAGCCTGAGTCAGGTCATTCCCCTCATCAGGCTTTTGCAGAAGAAGCTGGAGGCATTGAAGGAGGAGCTAACACGGAGCGATTCCGCTAGGCATGTGGGACTTGTGGATGCAGCCCTTAATTCGCTTAACAAGGATTCACGGGTGGTCAATCTGTTGAAATCAGAGCACTACATTTTGGCCACCGTGCTCGATCCTAGATTTAAAGCCTACCTTGGATCTCTCTTTCCGGCAGACACAGGTCTGCTGGGGTTGAAAGACCTGCTGGTGACAAAATTGTCAAGTCAAGCGGAACGCGACCTGTCAACATCTCCTCCTTCACATTCTCCCGCAACTGGGGGTGCGAGGAAAAGGCTCAGAATTCCGAGCCCACCCGCTGGCGGTGATGCAGGGCAGTCTGGAGCGACTGCTGATGCTGACATCTGGTCCGGACTGAAGGACCTGACAACGATTACGGACATGTCGTCTACTGTCACTGCATATGATTCTCTCAACATTGATAGAATGGTGGAGGATTATATGAGTGACCGCATCCAAGTAGGCACGTCACACAGTCCGTACTTATACTGGCAGGAAAAAGAGGCAATTTGGAGGCCCTTGCACAAACTGGCTTTATTCTACCTAAGTTGCCCTCCCACAAGTGTGTACTCCGAAAGAGTGTTTAGTGCCGCCGCTCACCTTGTCAGCAATCGGCGTACGAGGTTACATCCAGAAAATGTGGAGAAGATGATGTTCATTAAAATGAATTATAATCAATTCCTCCGCGGAGACATTGACCAGCAGCAATTGCCTCCACAAAGTACACAGGGAGCTGAGATGGTGGATTCCAGTGGGGACGAATTGATAATCTGTGAGGAGGGGGATGTACACGGTGATATATCGGAGGGTGAAGATGAGGTGGACATCTTGCCTCTGTAGAGCCAGTTTGTGCAAGGAGAGATTAATTGCTTCTTTTTTGGGGGGGGTCCAAACCAACCCGTCATATCAGTCACAGTCGTGTGGCAGACCCTGTCACTGAAATGATGGGTTGGTTAAAGTGTGCATGTCCTGTTTTGTTTATACAACATAAGGGTGGGTGGGAGGGCCCAAGGACAATTCCATCTTGCACCTCTTTTTTCTTTTCTTTTTCTTTGCATCATGTGCTGATTGGGGAGGGTTTTTTGGAAGGGACATCCTGCGTGACACTGCAGTGCCACTCCTAGATGGGCCCGGTGTTTGTGTCGGCCACTAGGGTCGCTAATCTTACTCACACAGTCAGCTACCTCATTGCGCCTCTTTTTTTCTTTGCGTCATGTGCTGTTTGGGGAGGTTTTTTGGAAGGGACATCCTGCGTGACACTGCAGTGCCACTCCTAGATGGGCCCGGTGTTTGTGTCGGCCACTAGGATCGCTAATCTTACTCACACAGTCAGCTACCTCATTGCGCCTCTTTTTTTCTTTGCGTCATGTGCTGTTTGGGGAGGGTTTTTTGGAAGGGACATCCTGCGTGACACTGCAGTGCCACTCCTAGATGGGCCCGGTGTTTGTGTCGGCCACTAGGGTCGCTAATCTTACTCACACAGCTACCTCATTGCGCCTCTTTTTTTCTTTGCGTCATGTGCTGTTTGGGGAGGGTTTTTTGGAAGGGACATCCTGCGTGACACTGCAGTGCCACTCCTAGATGGGCCCGGTGTTTGTGTCGGCCACTAGGGTCGCTAATCTTACTCACACAGTCAGCTACCTCATTGCGCCTCTTTTTTTCTTTGCGTCATGTGCTGTTTGGGGAGGGTTTTTTGGAAGGGACATCCTGCGTGACACTGCAGTGCCACTCCTAGATGGGCCCGGTGTTTGTGTCGGCCACTAGGGTCGCTAATCTTACTCACACAGCTACCTCATTGCGCCTCTTTTTTTCTTTGCGTCATGTGCTGTTTGGGGAGGGTTTTTTGGAAGGGACATCCTGCGTGACACTGCAGTGCCACTCCTAGATGGGCCCGGTGTTTGTGTCGGCCACTAGGGTCGCTAATCTTACTCACACAGTCAGCTACCTCATTGCGCCTCTTTTTTTCTTTGCGTCATGTGCTGTTTGGGGAGGGTTTTTTGGAAGGGCCATCCTGCGTGACACTGCAGTGCCACTCCTAGATGGGCCCGGTGTTTGTGTCGGCCACTAGGGTCGCTAATCTTACTCACACAGCTACCTCATTGCGCCTCTTTTTTTCTTTGCGTCATGTGCTGTTTGGGGAGGGTTTTTTGGAAGGGCCATCCTGCGTGACACTGCAGTGCCACTCCTAGATGGGCCCGGTGTTTGTGTCGGCCACTAGGGTCGCTAATCTTACTCACACAGCTACCTCATTGCGCCTCTTTTTTTCTTTGCGTCATGTGCTGTTTGGGGAGGGTTTTTTGGAAGGGACATCCTGCGTGACACTGCAGTGCCACTCCTAGATGGGCCCGGTGTTTGTGTCGGCCACTAGGGTCGCTTATCTTACTCACACAGCGACCTCGGTGCAAATTTTAGGACTAAAAATAATATTGTGAGGTGTGAGGTATTCAGAATAGACTGAAAATGAGTGTAAATTATGGTTTTTGAGGTTAATAATACTTTGGGATCAAAATGACCCCCAAATTCTATGATTTAAGCTGTTTTTTAGTGTTTTTAGAAAAAAACACCCGAATCCAAAACACACCCGAATCCGACAAAAAAAATTCGGTGAGGTTTTGCCAAAACGCGTTCGAATCCAAAACACGGCCGCGGAACCGAACCCAAAACCAAAACACAAAACCCGAAAAATTTCAGGCGCTCATCTCTATCACATACCATATCTGTGTGCACTGCTCAGGCTCAGGCCAGTGTGCTGCATCATCTATTATCTATATATAATATTATATATATCTGTCTGACTGCTCAGCTCACACAGCTTATAATTGTGGGGGAGACTGGGGAGCACTACTGCAGTGCCAGTTATAGGTTATAGCAGGAGCCAGGAGTACATAATATATTATATAGTGAGTGACCACCAGACACACAGTGCAGTTTATTTAATATATCCGTTCTCTGCCTGAAAAAAGCGATACACACAGTGACTCAGTCAGTCACATACCATATCTGTGTGCACTGCTCAGGCTCAGGCCAGTGTGCTGCATCATCTATATATATTATATATCTGTCTGACTGCTCAGCTCACACAGCTTATAATTGTGGGGGAGACTGGGGAGCACTACTGCAGTGCCAGTTATAGGTTATAGCAGGAGCCAGGAGTACATAATATTATATTAAAATTAAACAGTGCACACTTTTGCTGCAGGAGTGCCACTGCCAGTGTGACTAGTGACCAGTGACCTGACCACCAGTATATATAATATTAGTAGTATACTATCTCTTTATCAACCAGTCTATATTAGCAGCAGACACAGTACAGTGCGGTAGTTCACGGCTGTGGCTACCTCTGTGTCGGCACTCGGCAGCCCGTCCATAATTGTATATACCACCTAACCGTGGTTTTTTTTTTCTTTCTTTATACATACATACTAGTTACGAGTATACTATCTCTTTATCAACCAGTCTATATATTAGCAGCAGACACAGTACAGTGCGGTAGTTCACGGCTGTGGCTACCTCTGTGTCGGCACTCGGCAGCCCGTCCATAATTGTATATACCACCTAACCGTGGTTTTTTTTTCTTTCTTTATACATACATACTAGTTACGAGTATACTATCTCTTTATCAACCAGTCTATATATTAGCAGCAGACACAGTACAGTGCGGTAGTTCACGGCTGTGGCTACCTCTGTGTCGGCACTCGGCAGCCCGTCCATAATTGTATACTAGTATCCAATCCATCCATCTCCATTGTTTACCTGAGGTGCCTTTTAGTTGTGCCTATTAAAATATGGAGAACAAAAATGTTGAGGTTCCAAAATTAGGGAAAGATCAAGATCCACTTCCACCTCGTGCTGAAGCTGCTGCCACTAGTCATGGCCGAGACGATGAAATGCCAGCAACGTCGTCTGCCAAGGCCGATGCCCAATGTCATAGTACAGAGCATGTCAAATCCAAAACACCAAATATCAGTAAAAAAAGGACTCCAAAACCTAAAATAAAATTGTCGGAGGAGAAGCGTAAACTTGCCAATATGCCATTTACCACACGGAGTGGCAAGGAACGGCTGAGGCCCTGGCCTATGTTCATGGCTAGTGGTTCAGCTTCACATGAGGATGGAAGCACTCAGCCTCTCGCTAGAAAAATGAAAAGACTCAAGCTGGCAAAAGCAGCACAGCAAAGAACTGTGCATTCTTCGAAATCCCAAATCCACAAGGAGAGTCCAATTGTGTCGGTTGCGATGCCTGACCTTCCCAACACTGGACGTGAAGAGCATGCGCCTTCCACCATTTGCACGCCCCCTGCAAGTGCTGGAAGGAGCACCCGCAGTCCTGTTCCTGATAGTCAGATTGAAGATGTCAGTGTTGAAGTACACCAGGATGAGGAGGATATGGGTGTTGCTGGCGCTGGGGAGGAAATTGACAAGGAGGATTCTGATGGTGAGGTGGTTTGTTTAAGTCAGGCACCCGGGGAGACACCTGTTGTCCGTGGGAGGAATATGGCCGTTGACATGCCAGGTGAAAATACCAAAAAAAATCAGCTCTTCGGTGTGGAGGTATTTCACCAGAACTGCGGACAACAGGTGTCAAGCCGTGTGTTCCCTTTGTCAAGCTGTAATAAGTAGGGGTAAGGACGTTAACCACCTCGGAACATCCTCCCTTATACGTCACCTGCAGCGCATTCATAATAAGTCAGTGACAAGTTCAAAAACTTTGGGTGACAGCGGAAGCAGTCCACTGACCAGTAAATCCCTTCCTCTTGTAACCAAGCTCACGCAAACCACCCCACCAACTCCCTCAGTGTCAATTTCCTCCTTCCCCAGGAATGCCAATAGTCCTGCAGGCCATGTCACTGGCAATTCTGACGAGTCCTCTCCTGCCTGGGATTCCTCCGATGCATCCTTGCGTGTACCGCCTACTGCTGCTGGCGCTGCTGTTGTTGCCGCTGGGAGTCGATGGTCATCCCAGAGGGGAAGTCGTAAGCCCACTTGTACTACTTCCAGTAAGCAATTGACTGTTCAACAGTCCTTTGCGAGGAAGATGAAATATCACAGCAGTCATCCTACTGCAAAGCGGATAACTGAGTCCTTGACAACTATGTTGGTGTTAGACGTGCGTCCGGTATCCGCCGTTAGTTCACATGGGAACTAGACAATTTATTGAGGCAGTGTGCCCCCGTTACCAAATACCATCTAGGTTCCACTTCTCTAGGCAGGCGATACCGAGAATGTACACGGACGTCAGAAAAAGACTCACCAGTGTCCTAAAAAATGCAGTTGTACCCAATGTCCACTTAACCACGGACATGTGGACAAGTGGAGCAGGGCAGGGTCAGGACTATATGACTGTGACAGCCCACTGGGTAGATGTATGGACTCCCGCCGCAAGAACAGCAGCGGCGGGCACCAGTAGCAGCATCTCGCAAACGCCAACTCTTTCCTAGGCAGGCTACGCTTTGTATCACCGCTTTCCAGAATACGCACACAGCTGAAAACCTCTTACGGCAACTGAGGAAGATCATCGCGGAATGGCTTACCCCAATTGGACTCTCCTGTGGATTTGTGGCATCGGACAACGCCAGCAATATTGTGTGTGCATTAAATATGGGCAAATTCCAGCACGTCCCATGTTTTGCACATACCTTGAATTTGGTGGTGCAGAATTTTTTAAAAAACGACAGGGGCGTGCAAGAGATGCTGTCGGTGGCCAGAAAAATTGCGGGACACTTTCGGCGTACAGGCACCACGTACAGAAGACTGGAGCACCACCAAAAACTACTGAACCTGCCCTGCCATCATCTGAAGCAAGAAGTGGTAACGAGGTGGAATTCAACCCTCTATATGCTTCAGAGGTTGGAGGAGCAGCAAAAGGCCATTCAAGCCTATACAATTGAGCACGATATAGTAGGTGGAATGCACCTGTCTCAAGTGCAGTGGAGAATGATTTCAACGTTGTGCAAGTTCTGATGCCCTTTGAACTTGCCACACGTGAAGTCAGTTCAGACACTGCCAGCCTGAGTCAGGTCATTCCCCTCATCAGGCTTTTGCAGAAGAAGCTGGAGGCATTGAAGAAGGAGCTAAAAGGGAGCGATTCCGCTAGGCATGTGGGACTTGTGGATGCAGCCCTTAATTCGCTTAACAAGGATTCACGGGTGGTCAATCTGTTGAAATCAGAGCACTACATTTTGGCCACCGTGCTCGATCCTAGATTTAAAGCCTACCTTGGATCTCTCTTTCCGGCAGACACAGGTCTGCTGGGGTTGAAAGACCTGCTGGTGACAAAATTGTCAAGTCAAGCGGAACGCGACCTGTCAACATCTCCTCCTTCACATTCTCCGCAACTGGGGGTGCGAGGAAAAGGCTCAGAATTCCGAGCCCACCCGCTGGCGGTGATGCAGGGCAGTCTGGAGCGACTGCTGATGCTGACATCTGGTCCGGACTGAAGGACCTGACAACGATTACGGACATGTCGTCTACTGTCACTGCATATGATTCTCTCAACATTGATAGAATGGTGGAGGATTATATGAGTGACCGCATCCAAGTAGGCACGTCACACAGTCCGTACTTATACTGGCAGGAAAAAGAGGCAATTTGGAGGCCCTTGCACAAACTGGCTTTATTCTACCTAAGTTGCCCTCCCACAAGTGTGTACTCCGAAAGAGTGTTTAGTGCCGCCGCTCACCTTGTCAGCAATCGGCGTACGAGGTTACATCCAGAAAATGTGGAGAAGATGATGTTCATTAAAATGAATTATAATCAATTCCTCCGCGGAGACATTGACCAGCAGCAATTGCCTCCACAAAGTACACAGGGAGCTGAGATGGTGGATTCCAGTGGGACGAATTGATAATCTGTGAGGAGGGGGATGTACACGGTGATATATCGGAGGGTGAAGATGAGGTGGACATCTTGCCTCTGTAGAGCCAGTTTGTGCAAGGAGAGATTAATTGCTTCTTTTTTGGGGGGGGTCCAAACCAACCCGTCATATCAGTCACAGTCGTGTGGCAGACCCTGTCACTGAAATGATGGGTTGGTTAAAGTGTGCATGTCCTGTTTTGTTTATACAACATAAGGGTGGGTGGGAGGGCCCAAGGACAATTCCATCTTGCACCTCTTTTTTCTTTTCTTTTTCTTTGCATCATGTGCTGATTGGGGAGGGTTTTTTGGAAGGGACATCCTGCGTGACACTGCAGTGCCACTCCTAGATGGGCCCGGTGTTTGTGTCGGCCACTAGGGTCGCTAATCTTACTCACACAGTCAGCTACCTCATTGCGCCTCTTTTTTTCTTTGCGTCATGTGCTGTTTGGGGAGGGTTTTTTTGGAAGGGACATCCTGCGTGACACTGCAGTGCCACTCCTAGATGGGCCCGGTGTTTGTGTCGGCCACTAGGGTCGCTAATCTTACTCACACAGCTACCTCATTGCGCCTCTTTTTTTCTTTGCGTCATGTGCTGTTTGGGGAGGGTTTTTTGGAAGGGACATCCTGCGTGACACTGCAGTGCCACTCCTAGATGGGCCCGGTGTTTGTGTCGGCCACTAGGGTCGCTAATCTTACTCACACAGCTACCTCATTGCGCCTCTTTTTTTCTTTGCATCATGTGCTGTTTGGGGAGGGTTTTTTGGAAGGGACATCCTGCGTGACACTGCAGTGCCACTCCTAGATGGGCCCGGTGTTTGTGTCGGCCACTAGGGTTGCTAATCTTACTCACACAGCTACCTCATTGCGCCTCTTTTTTTCTTTGCGTCATGTGCTGTTTGGGGAGGGTTTTTTGGAAGGGACATCCTGCGTGACACTGCAGTGCCACTCCTAGATGGGCCCGGTGTTTGTGTCGGCCACTAGGGTCGCTAATCTTACTCACACAGCTACCTCATTGCGCCTCTTTTTTTCTTTGCGTCATGTGCTGTTTGGGGAGGGTTTTTTGGAAGGGACATCCTGCGTGACACTGCAGTGCCACTCCTAGATGGGCCCGGTGTTTGTGTCGGCCACTAGGGTTGCTAATCTTACTCACACAGCTACCTCATTGCGCCTCTTTTTTTCTTTGCGTCATGTGCTGTTTGGGGAGGGTTTTTTGGAAGGGACATCCTGCGTGACACTGCAGTGCCACTCCTAGATGGGCCCGGTGTTTGTGTCGGCCACTAGGGTCGCTAATCTTACTCACACAGCTACCTCATTGCGCCTCTTTTTTTCTTTGCGTCATGTGCTGTTTGGGGAGGGTTTTTTGGAAGGGACATCCTGCGTGACACTGCAGTGCCACTCCTAGATGGGCCCGGTGTTTGTGTCGGCCACTAGGGTCGCTAATCTTACTCACACAGCTACCTCATTGCGCCTCTTTTTTTCTTTGCGTCATGTGCTGTTTGGGGAGGGTTTTTTGGAAGGGACATCCTGCGTGACACTGCAGTTGCCACTCCTAGATGGGCCCGGTGTTTGTGTCGGCCACTAGGGTTGCTAATCTTACTCACACAGCTACCTCATTGCGCCTCTTTTTTTCTTTGCGTCATGTGCTGTTTGGGGAGGGTTTTTTGGAAGGGACAATCCTGCGTGACACTGCAGTGCCACTCCTAGATGGGCCCGGTGTTTGTGTCGGCCACTAGGGTTGCTAATCTTACTCACACAGCTACCTCATTGCGCCTCTTTTTTTTCTTTGCGTCATGTGCTGTTTGGGGAGGGTTTTTTGGAAGGGACATCCTGCGTGACACTGCAGTGCCACTCCTAGATGGGCCCGGTGTTTGTGTCGGCCACTAGGGTCGCTTATCTTACTCACACAGCGACCTCGGTGCAAATTTTAGGACTAAAAATAATATTGTGAGGTGTGAGGTATTCAGAATAGACTGGAAAATGAGTGTAAATTATGGTTTTTGAGGTTAATAATACTTTGGGATCAAAATGACCCCCAAATTCTATGATTTAAGCTGTTTTTTAGTGTTTTTTGAAAAAAACACCCGAATCCAAAACACACCCGAATCCGACAAAAAAAATTCGGTGAGGTTTTGCCAAAACGCGTTCGAACCCAAAACACGGCCGCGGAACCGAACCCAAAACCAAAACACAAAACCCGAAAAATTTCAGGCGCTCATCTCTACTCCAAAAGCAACATATTCGCAGTCAAACCCTTCGCATACCAATCGCTGGCCACAGCGCCGCATACCTTTGCCCGTTGAAGAAGGCTCCAAATCCCGACGCCCCAGCCGCATCAGTAAATAGCTGCAACGTAGTGTTGGTCACCGGCAAATCCAGCCAAATCCTTTTGCCTTTGAATTGTTTCAAAAACCAGACCAGACCAGACTTGAGATCCTCCTTAATCTCAGAACAAAAGCTGATGATGCGACCCCGAACTTGCCCCTCTCCAACTTCCTGCAGAACATCCGCCCCATAGGAATGACCTGAAATGCCAAATTCAGGGAAACCAACAAAGACTGGACCGTACGGAGGTGAACTTTCCGGAGGTGCACGCCTGTCCCAGGAATATAAGTGGGGGACCTGCGGGCCAGCTCGGGAGGGTGGTTGATACCACGGAGGAGGTCCTGCATAAGGCGCGGACCAGTAAGGTAAGGCAAAAGAGCAAACATAGGGCGGGGCCAATGATGAGGTGAGCGCCACTGAGGCGGTCGGATGAACCGCCAGCGTATAACCTGAGCTCCAGGTAGCCTCTGGCGATGCCTGCACAGGGGTATAACCTAGAGACGCCCCTGGAACCAAGCCCCTCAGGAAAACCTACGCCCAGGAGTGCAGGAAAAAAGGGGGGGACCCCTGCCAGGGCACCCGACAATGGGGGGGGGGGGGAATACACCCCCATGCAACTGGGGGAGCCCGCAGAGGAGATCAGCAGCATCCTGGTAAATTCCCCTAAGAGCCGCTGTCTCTGGTGGCTAAATGGGCGCAGCGCCCACCACACTAACAGGCACTGGTACCACCATAACAAGGCCCCCATGAAACCCCAGACCAGACCCCAAAGCCATAGTGGGGCTGCCCGCGTACGGTGCAAGCGTAGTTGGGCGGCGAGGCAGCAGTTGGCAGCGGGAGCTGTGACCACGTGACTCCTGGCTAGCGCTTGCAGGAGAAGCGGCGCAGGGCTGTGAGGGAGCTAGTTCCGAGCTCCCGCCTTCCAGGCCTGCCGCTGGAGGGGCTAACCATGTGGGCCGCCACCGCACTTGGCACAGGCGGAGCAGCTGGTGGCGCCAGGAGAATGCGGAGAGCAAGAGGGGAGGCCGCAGGGAGGTGAGGTCGCAGTCTGGTCCCTCGTGGAGGAGCCATCGTCAGCGGGGTGGAGAAGTCAGCCAGGCGCCAGGGGCAGGGAAGTGGAGCTGGGGGCACACAGAGCAACAAAAAGAGGGGGGGGGGGGGGGGCTCAAGAAAGAGGGAGGGAAAAAAAGGAGAAGAAGGAGAGAAACAGGAAAGCAATTAAGAATGCACAGAAAGTGATAGTACAAAACTGAGAGGATACTTATCCAGCCAGGCAGGTGGACTTCTAAGAGACCACCCCTTTAAATAACCCCAGCACACCCTCCTGCTGCACCTTTTTGGCGGGTGCAGGACCTTTTTTTTATGATCTGTACCGATTTCTGGCTCTCCAAACTTCCATTGAAAGTATAGGAAAAGGGGCGTGACCACGTCCCGGTTTTCGGATTTGTACGGATTTTTATGTGTTGGAGGGTATGTCCCAGAGGGTGTAGCAAGGTGTCATGGTGCCCTGGGGCAAGGTATGTTTCGGCGCCCCCCTCCCCTGTACTGAATTGGGGGCGTGGGTTCTATCATACCTCCCAACTTTCTAGGAGGAGGGACAAGAACGTGCGCCTTAAGGCGCGCGCCTGAATTTGTGGGCGTGGCCTTGTTGAAAGGGCGTGGCCTCGCTGGAAGGGCATGGTCTCGTGGCAAACGCCGCAATCGCAAACCACACCCCCTGTTTTGTAACTGTGGGTGCATGGACAGCGCTCAGAGAGTTGCTGGTCACGCCCCCTGTCCCCCGCTGTGCGCATGCGTACATCATCTATTCACCGCTGCTCTGATCATAGCAGCGAGTGACAGGGGGGATCTCCCAACTGCCCCCACCCGCGGGACACTGTGACCCGCGGGGGGGGACTGCGGGACAGACCATGAAAAATGGGAAAGTTGGGAGGTATGGTTCTATACCTTGTGGCATCCAGGGCGAAAGTTTCCTTTGGCGCCCCCCCCCACACACTCCCCCATAGGTCAAACATAGGGGGTCATTCCGAGTTGTTCGCCCGCTAGCTGCTTTTAGCAGCATTGCACACGCTAAGCCGCCGCCCTCTGGGAGTGAATCTTAGCTTAGCAGAATAGAGAACGAAAGATTAGTAGAATTGCGAATAGAAATTTGTTAGCAGTTTCTGAGTAGCTCCAGACTTACTCACAAATAGCGATCAGCTCAGTCCGTTTCGTTCCTGGTTTGACGTCACAAACACACCCAGCGTTCGGCCAGCCACTCCCCCGTTTCTTCAGACACTCCCGCGTTTTTCCCCTGGCACGCCTGTGTTTTTCCGCACACTCCCAGAAAACGGTCAGTTTCCGCCCAGAAACACCCACTTCCTGTCAATCACACTCCGATCACTTCAACGATGAAAAATCTTCGTTTGGGCGTGAGTAAATCTACTAAGTTTTGTGTTAAAATACTAACAGCATGCGCACTGTGCACCATGCGCATGCGCATTTTTGCCTTAATCGCTCCGTTGCGAAAATCGGCAACGAGGCGAACAACTCGAAATGACCCCCATAGTGCACACCGAAGGTGCGCAGCAAAAAATAGGATCGTGGCTTCATAGGGTAAGGGCGTGGCCACAGTTATGCCCCCTGTAGTTATGGACCCAGTAGTTGTGCCCACAGTGTTTGTGCCTCCTGTAACTGTGCCCCCTGTAGCTGTGCCCCCAGTAGTTGTGCCCCCAGTAGTTGTGCCCCAGTAGTTGTGCCCCAGTAGCCTGTGCCCACAGTGTTTGTGCCCCCTGTAGCTGTGACCCCAGTAGTTGTGCCTCCTGTAGCTGTGCCCACAGTGTTTGTGCCTCCTGTAACTGTGCCCCCTGTAGTTGTGCCCCCAGTAGTTGTGCCCAAGTAGCTGTGCCTCCTGTAGCTGTGCCCCCAGTAGTTGTGCCCCAGTAGCTGTGCCTCCTGTAGCTGTGCCCCCAGTAGTTGTGCCCCAGTAGCTGTGCCTCCTGTAGCTGTGCCCCCAGTAGTTGTGCCCCAGTAGTTGTGCCTCCTGTAGCTGTGCCCCCAGTAGTTGTGCCCAAGTAGCTGTGCCTCCTGTAGCTGTGCCCCCAGTAGTTGTGCCCCAGTAGCTGTGCCTCCTGTAGCTGTGCCCCCAGTAGTTGTGCCCCAGTAGCTGTGCCTCCTGTAGCTGTGCCCCCAGTAGTTGTGCCCCAGTAGCTGTGCCTCCTGTAGCTGTGCCCCCAGTAGTTGTGCCCCAGTAGCTGTGCCTCCAGTAGCTGTGCCCCCAGTAGTTGTGCCTCCTGTAGCTGGGCCCCTAGTAGTTGTGCCCCCTGTAGCTGTGCCCCCAGTAGTTGTGCCCCCTGTAGCTGTGCCCCCGGTAGTTGTGCCCCAGTAGTTGTGCCTCCTGTAGCTGTGCCCCCAGTAGTTGTGCCCCCTGTAGCTGTGCCCCCGGTAGTTGTGCCCCCTGTAGCTGTGCCCCCGGTAGTTGTGTCTCCAGTAGCTGTGCCCCTAGTAGTTGTGCCCCCTGTAGCTGTGTCTCCAGTAGCTGTGCCCCCAGTAGTTGTGCCCCCTGTAGCTGTGCCCCCGGTAGTTGTGCCCCCTGTAGCTGTGCCCCCGGTAGTTGTGTCTCCAGTAGCTGTGCCCCCAGTAGTTGTGCCCCCTGTAGCTGTGCCCCCAGTAGTTGTGTCTCCTGTAGCTGTGCCCCCAGTAGTTGTGTCTCCAGTAGCTGTGCCCCCAGTAGTTGTCTCCTGTAGCTGTGCCCCTAGTAGTTGTGCCCCCTGTAGCTGTGCCCCCAGTAGTTGTGTCTCCTGTAGCTGTGCCCCCAGTAGTTGTGTCTCCTGTAGCTGTGCCCCCAGTAGTTGTGTCTCCTGTAGCTGTTACCCCAGTAGTTGTGTCTCCTGTAGCTGTGCCCCCAGTAGTTGTGTCTCCTGTAGCTGTTACCCCAGTAGTTGTGTCTCCTGTAGCTGTTACCCCAGTAGTTGTGTCTCCTGTAGCTGTTACCCCAGTAGTTGTGCCCCCTGTAGCTGTGCCCCCAGTAGTTGTGTCTCCTGTAGCTGTGCCCCCAGTAGTTGTGCCCCCTGTAGCTGTGCCCCCAGTAGTTGTGCCCCCTGTAGCTGTTACCCCAGTAGTTGTGTCTCCTGTAGCTGTGCCCCCAGTAGTTGTGTCTCCTGTAGCTGTTACCCCGGTAGTTGTGCCCCCTGTAGCTGTGCCCCCAGTAGTTGTGCCCCCTGTAGCTGTGCCCCCAGTAGTTGTGCCCCCTGTAGCTGTGCCCCCAGTAGTTGTGCCCCCTGTAGCTGTGCCCCCAGTAGTTGTGCCCCCTGTAGCTGTGCCCCCAGTAGTTGTGCCCCCTGTAGCTGTGCCCCCAGTAGTTGTGTCTCCTGTAGCTGTTACCCCAGTAGTTGTGTCTCCTGTAGCTGTGCCCCCAGTAGTTGTGTCTCCTGTAGCTGTGCCCCCAGTAGTTGTGTCTCCTGTAGCTGTTACCCCAGTAGTTGTGTCTCCTGTAGCTGTTACCCCAGTAGTTGTGTCTCCTGTAGCTGTTACCCCAGTAGTTGTGTCTCCTGTAGCTGTGCCCCCAGTAGTTGTGTCTCCTGTAGCTGTTACCCCAGTAGTTGTGTCTCCTGTAGCTGTGCCCCCAGTAGTTGTGTCTCCTGTAGCTGTGCCCCCAGTAGTTGTGTCTCCTGTAGCTGTTACCCCAGTAGTTGTGTCTCCTGTAGCTGTTACCCCAGTAGTTGTGTCTCCTGTAGCTGTTACCCCAGTAGTTGTGTCTCCTGTAGCTGTTACCCCAGTAGTTGTGTCTCCTGTAGCTGTTACCCCAGTAGTTGTGTCTCCTGTAGCTGTGCCCCCAGTAGTTGTGTCTCCTGTAGCTGTTACCCCAGTAGTTGTGTCTCCTGTAGCTGTGCCCCCAGTAGTTGTGTCTCCTGTAGCTGTTACCCCAGTAGTTGTGTCTCCTGTAGCTGTTACCCCAGTAGTTGTGTCTCCTGTAGCTGTTACCCCAGTAGTTGTGTCTCCTGTAGCTGTTACCCCAGTAGTTGTGTCTCCTGTAGCTGTTACCCCAGTAGTTGTGTCTCCTGTAGCTGTTACCCCAGTAGTTGTGTCTCCTGTAGCTGTTACCCCAGTAGTTGTGTCTCCTGTAGCTGTGCCCCCAGTAGTTGTGTCTCCTGTAGCTGTTACCCCAGTAGTTGTGTCTCCTGTAGCTGTGCCCCCAGTAGTTGTGTCTCCTGTAGCTGTTACCCCAGTAGTTGTGTCTCCTGTAGCTGTTACCCCAGTAGTTGTGTCTCCTGTAGCTGTTACCCCAGTAGTTGTGTCTCCTGTAGCTGTGCCCCAGTAGTTGTGTCTCCTGTAGCTGTTACCCCAGTAGTTGTGTCTCCTGTAGCTGTGCCCCCAGTAGTTGTGTCTCCTGTAGCTGTTACCCCAGTAGTTGTGTCTCCTGTAGCTGTTACCCCAGTAGTTGTGTCTCCTGTAGCTGTTACCCCAGTAGTTGTGTCTCCTGTAGCTGTTACCCCAGTAGTTGTGTCTCCTGTAGCTGTGCCCCCAGTAGTTGTGTCTCCTGTAGCTGTGCCCCCAGTAGTTGTCTCCTGTAGCTGTTACCCCAGTAGTTGTGTCTCCTGTAGCTGTTACCCCAGTAGTTGTGTCTCCTGTAGCTGTTACCCCAGTAGTTGTGTCTCCTGTAGCTGTTACCCCAGTAGTTGTGTCTCCTGTAGCTGTGCCCCCAGTAGTTGTGTCTCCTGTAGCTGTTACCCCAGTAGTTGTGTCTCCTGTAGCTGTTACCCCAGTAGTTGTGTCTCCTGTAGCTGTTACCCCAGTAGTTGTGTCTCCTGTAGCTGTGCCCCCAGTAGTTGTGTCTCCTGTAGCTGTTACCCCAGTAGTTGTGTCTCCTGTAGCTGTGCCCCCAGTAGTTGTGTCTCCTGTAGCTGTTACCCCAGTAGTTGTGTCTCCTGTAGCTGTTACCCCAGTAGTTGTGTCTCCTGTAGCTGTTACCCCAGTAGTTGTGTCTCCTGTAGCTGTTACCCCAGTAGTTGTGTCTCCTGTAGCTGTTACCCCCAGTAGTTGTGTCTCCTGTAGCTGTTACCCCAGTAGTTGTGTCTCCTGTAGCTGTTACCCCAGTAGTTGTGTCTCCTGTAGCTGTTACCCCAGTAGTTGTGTCTCCTGTAGCTGTTCCCCCAGTAGTTGTGTCTCCTGTAGCTGTTACCCCAGTAGTTGTGTCTCCTGTAGCTGTTACCCCAGTAGTTGTGCCTCCTGTAGCTGTTACCCCAGTAGTTGTGTCTCCTGTAGCTGTTACCCCAGTAGTTGTGTCTCCTGTAGCTGTGCCCCCAGTAGTTGTGTCTCCTGTAGCTGTTACCCCAGTAGTTGTGTCTCCTGTAGCTGTTACCCCAGTAGTTGTGTCTCCTGTAGCTGTGCCCCCAGTAGTTGTGTCTCCTGTAGCTGTGCCCCCAGTAGTTGTGTCTCCTGTAGCTGTGCCCCCAGTAGTTGTGTCTCCTGTAGCTGTTACCCCAGTAGTTGTGTCTCCTGTAGCTGTTACCCCAGTAGTTGTGTCTCCTGTAGCTGTTACCCCAGTAGTTGTGTCTCCTGTAGCTGTGCCCCCCAGTAGTTGTGTCTCCTGTAGCTGTTACCCCCAGTAGTTGTGTCTCCTGTAGCTGTGCCCCCAGTAGTTGTGTCTCCTGTAGCTGTTACCCCAGTAGTTGTGTCTCCTGTAGCTGTTACCCCAGTAGTTGTGTCTCCTGTAGCTGTTACCCCAGTAGTTGTGTCTCCTGTAGCTGTGCCCCCAGTAGTTGTGTCTCCTGTAGCTGTTACCCCAGTAGTTGTGTCTCCTGTAGCTGTTACCCCAGTAGTTGTGTCTCCTGTAGCTGTTACCCCAGTAGTTGTGTCTCCTGTAGCTGTTACCCCAGTAGTTGTGTCTCCTGTAGCTGTTACCCCAGTAGTTGTGTCTCCTGTAGCTGTTACCCCAGTAGTTGTGTCTCCTGTAGCTGTTACCCCAGTAGTTGTGTCTCCTGTAGCTGTTACCCCAGTAGTTGTGTCTCCTGTAGCTGTTACCCCAGTAGTTGTGTCTCCTGTAGCTGTTACCCCAGTAGTTGTGCCTCCTGTAGCTGTGCCCCCAGTAGTTGTGTCTCCTGTAGCTGTTACCCCAGTAGTTGTGTCTCCTGTAGCTGTTACCCCAGTAGTTGTGTCTCCTGTAGCTGTTACCCCAGTAGTTGTGTCTCCTGTAGCTGTTACCCCAGTAGTTGTGTCTCCTGTAGCTGTTACCCCAGTAGTTGTGTCTCCTGTAGCTGTTACCCCCAGTAGTTGTGCCTCCTGTAGCTGTGCCCCCAGTAGTTGTGTCTCCTGTAGCTGTGCCCCCAGTAGTTGTGTCTCCTGTAGCTGTGCCCCCAGTAGTTGTGTCTCCTGTAGCTGTTACCCCAGTAGTTGTGTCTCCTGTAGCTGTGCCCCCAGTAGTTGTGTCTCCTGTAGCTGTGCCCCCAGTAGTTGTGTCTCCTGTAGCTGTGCCCCCAGTAGTTGTGCCCCCTGTAGCTGTTACCCCAGTAGTTGTGTCTCCTGTAGCTGTTACCCCAGTAGTTGTGTCTCCTGTAGCTGTGCCCCCAGTAGTTGTGTCTCCTGTAGCTGTGCCCCCAGTAGTTGTGTCTCCTGTAGCTGTGCCCCCAGTAGTTGTGTCTCCTGTAGCTGTTACCCCAGTAGTTGTGTCTCCTGTAGCTGTTACCCCAGTAGTTGTGTCTCCTGTAGCTGTGCCCCCAGTAGTTGTGTCTCCTGTAGCTGTGCCCCCAGTAGTTGTGTCTCCTGTAGCTGTGCCCCCAGTAGTTGTGTCTCCTGTAGCTGTTACCCCAGTAGTTGTGTCTCCTGTAGCTGTGCCCCCAGTAGTTGTGTCTCCTGTAGCTGTTACCCCAGTAGTTGTGCCCCCTGTAGCTGTGCCCCCAGTAGTTGTGTCTCCTGTAGCTGTTACCCCAGTAGTTGTGTCTCCTGTAGCTGTGCCCCCAGTAGTTGTGTCTCCTGTAGCTGTGCCCCCAGTAGTTGTGCCTCCTGTAGCTGTTACCCCAGTAGTTGTGTCTCCTGTAGCTGTTACCCCAGTAGTTGTGTCTCCTGTAGCTGTTACCCCAGTAGTTGTGTCTCCAGTAGCTGTGCCCCCAGTAGTTGTGTCTCCTGTAGCTGTTACCCCAGTAGTTGTGTCCTCCTGTAGCTGTTACCCCAGTAGTTGTGTCTCCTGTAGCTGTGCCCCAGTAGTTGTGTCCCCTGTAGCTGTGCCCCCAGTAGTTGTGTCTCCTGTAGCTGTTACCCCAGTAGTTGTGTCTCCTGTAGCTGTTACCCCAGTAGTTGTGTCTCCTGTAGCTGTGCCCCCAGTAGTTGTGTCTCCTGTAGCTGTTACCCCAGTAGTTGTGTCCCTGTAGCTGTGCCCCCAGTAGTTGTGTCTCCTGTAGCTGTGCCCCCAGTAGTTGTGTCTCCTGTAGCTGTGACCCCAGTAGTTGTGTCTCCTGTAGCTGTGCCCCCAGTAGTTGTGTCTCCCTGTAGCTGTGCACCCCAGTAGTTGTGTCTCCTGTAGCTGTGCCCCCAGTAGTTGTGTCTCCTGTAGCTGTTACCCCAGTAGTTGTCTCCTGTAGCTGTGCCCCCAGTAGTTGTGTCTCCTGTAGCTGTTGCCCCCAGTAGTTGTGTCCCCTGTAGCTGTGCCCCCCAGTAGTTGTGTCTCCTGTAGCTGTTACAGTAGTTGTGTCTCCTGTAGCTGTGCCCCCAGTAGTTGTGTCTCCTGTAGCTGTGCCCCCAGTAGTTGTGTCCCCTGTAGCTGTGCCCCCAGTAGTTGTGTCTCCTGTAGCTGTTACCCCAGTAGTTGTGTCTCCTGTAGCTGTTACCCCAGTAGTTGTGTCTCCTGTAGCTGTGC
>NW_026970322.1:315863-318000 GCF_028390025.1 Pseudophryne corroboree | reverse complement strand
GATGTATGAAAAATTCCCTAAGCCCCGGATCCATCGATTTTGGTCAAAAATGAAAATTTTAAAAGTGACCCAATTTCTGCTTTCAACTTTAGTTACAATCCCAAAATGAATCCCTGAGATGAAAAAAGTTGATTTAAGAGCATGATTTTTGAACAGGAGCTTCAATTGTTTTGTGCTTTATGAAAAATTCCCTAAGCCACAGACCCATCGATTTTGGTAAAAAATGAAAATTTTAAAAGTGCCCCAATTTCTGCTTTAAACTTTAGTTACCATCCCAAACTGAATCCCTGAGATGTAAAAAGTTGATTTAAGAGCATGATTTTTTAACAGGAGCTTCAATAGTTTTGTGCTGTATGAAAAATTCCCTAAGCCCCGGACCCATCGATTTTGGTCAAAAATGAAAAACTTAAAAGTGCCCCAATTTCTGCTTTAAACTTTAGTTACCATCCCAAACTGAATCCCTGAGATGAAAAAAGTTGATTTAAGAGCATGATTTTTTAACAGGAGCTTCAATAGTTTTGTGCTGTATGAAAAATTCCCTAAGCCCCGGACCCATCGATTTTGGTCAAAAATGAAAAACTTAAAAGTGCCCCAAGTTCTGCTTTAAACTTTAGTTACCATCCCAAAATGAATCCCTGAGATGAAAAAAAAGTTGATTTAAGAGCATGATTTTTGAACAGGAGCTTCAACAGTTTTGTGCTGTTTAAAAAAATCCCTAAGCCCCGGACCCATCGATTTTGGTCAAAAATGAAAATTTTAAAAGTGCCCCAATTTCTGCTTTAAACTTTAGTTACCATCCCAAAATGAATCCCTGAGATAAAAAAAAGTTGATTTAAGAGCATGATTTTTGAACAGTAGCTTCAATTGTTTTGTGATGTATGAAAAATTCCCTAAGCCCCGGACCCATCGATTTTGGTCAAATATTAAAATTTTAAAAGTGCCCCAATTTCTGCTTTAAACTTTAGTTACATCCCAAAATGAATCCCTGAGATGAAAAAAGTTGATTTAAGAGCATGATTTTTGAATAGGAGCTTCAATTGTTTTGTGATGTATGAAAAATTCCCTACGCCCTGGACCCATCGATTTTGGCCAAAAATGAAAATTTTAAAAAAGCCCCAAGTTCTGCTTTAAACTTTAGTTACCATCCCAAAATGAATCCCTGAGATGAAAAAAAAGTTGATTTAAGAGCATGATTTTTGAACAGTAGCTTCAATTGTTTTGTGCTGTATGAAAAATTCCCTAAGCCCCGGACCCATCGATTTTGGTCAAAAATGAAAATTTTAAAAGTGCCCCAAGTTCTGCTTTAAACTTTAGTTACCATCCCAAAATGAATCCCTGAGATGAAAAAAGTTTATTTAAGAGCATGATTTTTGAACAGGAGCGTCAATTTTTTTGTGCTGTATGAAAAATTCCCTAAGCCCCGGACCCATCGATTTTGGTCAAAAATGACAATTTTAAAAGTGCCCCAATTTCTGCTTTAAACTTTAGCGACCATCCCAAAATGTATTCCTGAGATAAAAAAGTTGATTTAAGAGCATGATTTTTGAACAGGAGCGTCAATTTTTTTGTGCTGTATGAAAAATTCCCTAAGCCCCGGACCCATCGATTTTGGTCAAAAATGACAATTTTAAAAGTGCCCCAATTTCTGCTTTAAACTTTAGCGACCATCCCAAAATGTATTCCTGAGATAAAAAAGTTGATTTAAGAGCATGATTTTTGAACAGGAGCTTCAATTGTTTTGTGCTTTATGAAAAATTCCCTAAGCCCTGGACCCATTGATTTTGGTAAAAAATGAAAATTTTAAAAGTGCCCCAATTTCTGCTTTAAACTTTAGTTACCATCCCAAAATGAATCCCTGAGATGAAAAAAGTTGATTTAAGAGCATGATTTTTGAACAGGAGCTTCAACAGTTTTGTGCTGTATGAAAAAATCCCTAAGCCCCGGACCCATCGATTTTGGTCAAAAATGAAAATTTTAAAAGTGCCCCAATTTCTGCTTTAAACTTTAGTAACCATCCCAAAATGAATCCCTGAGATGAAAAAAGTTGATTTAAGAGCAAAATTTTTGAACAGTAGATTCAATAGTTTTGTGATGTATGAAAAATTCCCTAAGCCCCGGATCCATCGATTTTGGTCAA